>NC_056725.1:1003139184-1003439184 GCF_019279795.1 Protopterus annectens | reverse complement strand
AACTTTAACATTCCTATTTTTAAATGTAATTTATTGTTATTTATTGTGTTAAGAAAGAAGCATATATATTACTCTATCCCAGGTGTATATTACCATATCGAATGGCAATATGTCGAACGCTCATATGAGCAAAACGCATGACAACAAACTTAATATTGTGGGGGGCTGTGCCCCCCCCCCCACACACCACCTGCTAAATATATATTCCAACTCCAAGGTTGCACTACAGTGAGGAAAGGGCAAATATTCCAATCCTCACTGTACCGTGTCCCCAAAAAAAATCACATTCGTTGTTGTGCGTTTTCGCTCATATGAGAGTTCAACATATTGCCATTCGATATGGTAATATCGACCCTATATCAACTGTATTTCAATATAACTGGTTTCCTTTGTAATTTTATTTTATGTATTTAAAAACATTATTGCTTAGAAACTATCCTGATTTATAATATTTATAAACATATTTTTGGTAGTTAACTTCTCAGCATTTTTATCATTTTCAACTGCTATCACTCTCTGTTCCCCCCGCCATCTCTTTCTATTCTGTGATGCAGAACAGGTACATAACTAATACACTCACTTGCTGAATAAGAATAAGAATAACTTATTGTGAGACATAATTCAAAGTAATACAGAAACATCACCACACAGTTGTGCTAAAGAAACTGAACCAGTTATCTATCACTTTCTAAAGTGTTATGAAACTGTGACAAGTAGGCCCTTTTCTGAAAAAAAAAGTGTTCTTGGGTACAGACTGCCTCAACTACAAGCTTATATAAAATCTCCTAACTTTAATTAACATTAAAGAAAAAGTGGAACGTTCTGCATTCTTACTATCATCTCCTTGACTGTGTGCATCCTGACTAAAATCATTCAGAACTAAAACTTAAAAGTACTGATCAGATTTCCAAATGACTCTTGGTAACAGTGACAGAAAGAAAATAATTAACCACTCTGTCTTGTATTGCTATGTTACAGATCACAAGGTGGAATATTTGTCCATAATTTTCTGAGCAACTTTTAAGTAATACAGATTCTATTTTATCAGCAATAAAGGGTGAAGCTATCTTATTTAAATCAGTCTCTAGTCTATACTGTAAACTTGGTATATCACTAAGCTCAGGAATGCCCTCCTTGTTATAGCACCCTACTTGTTTACACTGGAAGACAACTCTAACTCTAGGAAACTCGGAGCAAGTTTTCAAGCTTATGATAATGACATAAGTGTTTGTCTTTTTGTTGCTTTTTATGGCTCCTTAACAACAACATGGAATGCTTCCTCCAAAAGATTTAGAATTACATGCTATGAACTGCTTCACACTCAATCTCGGAAAACCCTGGGATATTTATTTTATTTATTTGCATTTTTTGACTGGGAGAGTCAACTGGGTCATGGCGACCCATTTTCAGTGGAGGCCCAGGGAGAAAAGCTCCACAAGAATTTACATTAATGATAACAGTATTAAATAAGAGACGTTACATAATAGATAACATTAAGAATGTAACAGAAATAGAAAAAGCATAGTGTGCCATAGGCTTTCATGTGTAACATTCCTTGCAAAAGGAAAATGAAGAATGATAAGAAAGGTTACTTTTCTGAGAGAATATTATACTTGAGAGTAAGAGATACTAATATATAATTTCAGTAAGATATAGAGATATACATTTATCTTTGAGAGATGGTAGAGGAACTATGAGCTGGGGGGTGGTTAGGTAGGAGCATGAGAGGGGCATCCCCATTTGGAGGACAGGTGTGGGACAAGGTGGGTCTTGAAGTTGTTGTTGTTAGACATGTTGCATAGTGGAGATGGGAGAGACTTCCATAGTTTAGCTATGGTGTAGGCTAGCAGTAGTTGGCCAGGGGGATGAGAGGGTCTGTATACTTGTAGGAGATTTTGGTTCCTGGATCTTAGGGAGCGGGCAGGTGTGTAGGGTATTAGGGATGTTGATAGGGAAGGGCAGTCAGCTGGTTTGAAGATCAGCTTGCGTCCAGTGGTAAGTTGCAGATATCTGTGGTAGTTGGGCAGTTCTAACCATTTGACAGTGTGTAGGGAGTGGCAATGATGAGATGAATTTCTGGTGTTGATGGCAAATTTGCAAATTTTGTGGTAGCAGGATTCAAGTTTGGAATGTAGGCCTAGTTGGAGGTTGGTGAATAATGGAGCAACGTACATGAAAGAGGGGAGGAGGAAGGTAGATGCAAGTGTTTGCTGGGAGGAAGGGATGAGATAATGGTTATGTCTGTAGAGGAGACTTATTTTTTTATGGGTTTTCTAAATAGTTGAGTGTATGTGTGAGTCAAACTTTAGGTTTTCATCAATGATGATGCCTAGCAGTTTGGTACTGGGAACTATTTCACGAGGGGTGTTATTTTGCTTATTATGGAGAAAAGGTTTCTGTCAAGAGTGGAGTTTCTAGTGGGCGTAAAAATCATTAGTTTTGTTTTTCTGGTGTTAAGGGCAAGGTGATTTTATTGCATCCAGGATTCTGTTTTAGAAAAGACAAGTTGGGTTTTTAGGAGTAGTTCTGAGGGGGAAGAGGCAGAGAAGATGATGGTGGAGTCATTTGCATACTGGATAACAGAGGCTTTGGGAATGGAGAGGTGGAATTTATTGATAAATATATTAAAGAGTAGAGGACCAAGTACTGAGCCTTGAGGAATACCTGTGGGTGTAGGTATGAAAGATAAGGTATATTCTTTCCATTGGACTGCTTGTTGGTGGTTGGATAGGTAGCTGGTGAACCAGGTTAAGGTGGAGGGAGAAATGTGTAAGAATGAGAGGTGGGAGAGGAGTAAGGAGTGAGAAAATGTGTCAAATGCCTTAGATAGATCTAAAAACAGTGATGATACATATTTGCCATTGTCATGTGCTAGGTTGATGGTCTCAAGAAAGGAAAGGGCAAAAACCATGTTGGGTATGGGAGAGGAGGTTGTTCTGAATTAGGTAATATATGATTTGTGAATGGATAGTTTTTTCTAGTATTTTTGAGAGAGGGAAAAAGTATGGCTATGGGTCTAAAATTGGTTATGTATGTGTTTTTACCACTTTTGTGTAGTGGGATGATGTTTGCATGGCACCAGATGGTTGGGATGTATGACTCATGCATTGATCTATTTATAAGACTAAATATGGGGTAGGCTATGGCTTCAGTGGAGTTTTTTAGGTAGGTGGGTGATAGATTGTCTGGTGTGTTGTGACAGGGGTTTAGCTTGAGGAGAAGACTTTTTATTGTGTTTGTGGGGATGGGTCTTACGCTGAAAAGTGAGGTAGGAGGAGGTTGGTTGGTGGGGTGAGGAGGGCTAGAGGGGGGGGTCAAGGAAAGAGGAAGATGGTTTTGCTATGCAGTCTATAAAGAATGAGTTAAATTTAGTGGCAGTTTCGAGGCTGGTAAGGGTGGGATCTGGGCAAGGGTTGCTATTATTACCACGGTGAAGAATGGAGGAAATGGAGTTCCAAAATATTTTTTAGATTGGATGAATGCATGGTTTGGAGTTTGTTGTATTAGGGTTTGCAATCTTTAGTTATTAGCTTTTTGGCTAGTTTTCACAGTTGGTTAAATTCTAGGAAGGAGGTGGTGGTGTTTTGTTTTTGGTATTGTTTCCATTTTTGGTCATGTTTATGTATGATGTGTTTAGTTTCATAGGATAGCCAGGGGCAGGGATTGGATCTGATTCATTTGGATCAGAGGGGTGATAGTTGATTTAAAATAGTAAGGAATGTTTTATTTAAATAGAATACTGCAAAGTCTAGTGGGAGGGTGTTTAGGGGTGGCCAGTCATTGTGTTTCAGGCATTTTGAGAATATTTCAGGGTTGAAGAAGGCTAGGTTATGGGTTTGGCTATATTGGTGATGTTTTTGTAGGGGGGAGGATATATAGTCCATGAAAGCAGGTATGTGGTCACTAAGGGGATCGAGTAGTATACATGCATTTGAGGTCATGTGGGGGTGGGTAGTTAGTATCCAATCTATGATGGTGCCATAAGTTACATCTCTGTTAAGCCTGGTTGGAAAGTTGATAAGTTGGGTGAAGTTGTATAGATTAATTGAAATGGATGGGGTGTCAGTGTTTAAAGAGGCCTATTTAATGTTCATATCCCCAAGGATATAGGTTTCTATTTTGATGTTGGAGCTAAATCAAGATAAGATGTCTTCTAGAGTTTTAATCTTTTTGCCTGGGAGGATATAGATGGAGCAGATGCATACAGATTTGAAATTAAGTTTTAAGTAGCCTATTATCATTTCAGCATTGGAAAAGGTAGGGATGGGTTGGTATATGGAGTTAGTGTATGGATGGAGGGGTAGATGATAGCCAACTCCACCTCCTTTTTATTGGTTTTGTCATTGTGAAGGATCTGGTAGCATGGTGGGAGTATTTTGCTGTCTGAGATGGAGGATTTAAGACATGTCTCACAGATGGTGGTTATGTCGGGTTTGTTGTGAGCGAGCCAAGCATGGAGGTTGGGGATTTGGTTTTTTAAGCTTTGTGCATTGATTGTGGTGAGTCAGATGGCTTTGGGTTTTGGGGGGGTGTTGGTAAGGTTACTAAGAGTTTTGGTGGGAATGGGACCAGGGCTAGGGTGGATGTCACCTGAGAGTGAGAGTGAATAAGTAGGAAGAGGTGGTTGCGGTGATGAATGGGAGACAGGATGGAAAGGTAGAGAAAGGGGAGTGTTTTTTTGGAGTTAATAATTCCAGTAGGGTAACGGGGGGTGGGGTTTGGGAATATTTTGGGTTTGATTAGATGAGTTGAGTTGGAAGAAAAGAGTTCAGTGGACTTTAGGCTATAAGCTGTTTTTTTTTTGAGAGGTAGGGGGTAGTGGCATGGGGGTTGTGAGTTGGGTGTGTGCTGGGGAGGAGTGTAAGGAAGGTGAGACAGAAGAGGGAGGTGAGTAGGCTAGTTTAGATTAAGATGTGTCAGGAAATAGTAGTCATGGTTATTGGAGTGTGTGGAGTTTGTTGGATTGGGTATGGTTGGATGGGATGTGATTGTAAGGAGGAGTCAGGTTAGGTATAAATGTGCAGATAGTGGGGGCAGGTGGAATTTGGGGGCAGGGTAGGGGGGTGAAGTGAGCCCACAGGGCGAACAGAGCGGGATGAGCCAAGAGGAGTGAGTGGTCCACAGAACAATGAACAATCAGTTACTGGGACTACAGTAGTTGGGACTGTGCTATAGCCAGAGGGTAAGTATTTTAAGCAGTTTAGATAGAAAAACCCGAGGCTGCAGAGAGATCAGCAGAGGGCAGTGCAGAAAATTTTTATATGCAAATTTAAAGATATTAATGTGTTATATAAAATAAAGTATAACTGTAGAGGTAAGGCAAACATTTGAAAAATTAGTGTTTCACTTTAGTGGGTGTGTGCTGCCACCTAGTGGTGGGATGGGGATGAGCTACAGAGCTTTACTTTTCCCTGTACATTTTTGTTTTATTCTTTTTAAATAAATTGGTCATTTTGGGATTAATTAATCCTGTTTGGATACTTCCAAAGTTCAGTAGAGGTGTTCAGGGGTATGCAATAAAGAGAAATTTGAGGGGAGGTAAGGGGCCACAGTAGGCTGCTGGCGCACTCGCTAAAGGTAGAATACCAATTATCCTTTGGACAGCCTTTATTAGTTGTAATATAAAGTACATACATGCCGGTTTTCAGGGGGATAACCACACTTTAGGTTTGGCGCTGAAAAGGTGCCTATCTGATGACTAGGGAGCAGGCAGTCCAAAGGTAGTCTTCCTTTAGAAGGAGTGATCCTGAATAAATTTGATGCAGAGAGAGGAGCACCTGAGAAAGCAAGCTGCATTGAGAAAGAGAGAGAGAGGGAGGATGGTTAGCATTAGGAGGGCAGTAGGATAGGTGGATCTAGGACAGAGCTCGGTCAGAAGCTGGGAAGAAATTAATGCGGGTAGTGGGGTTGAGCAAGGAGGTACAGAGGCATTAGAGTGTAGCAGCAGACCATATAACCAACATCAAATACAATTATAAACTAAACTATACACTGCAATTTCCTTTGAAAATCAGGGAGGATAACAACACAGTACGCGCGCTAGTGAATAACAGTATTTATTCATGCATAGAAAACTAGACCAATTGCAGTTTTCCATGAAATGTTTCAGCCGTTTAGGTGGAAAGGCAGAGAGCAGTAACTACAATTTCAGACCCATCACTTGATCTTAATAGGTGTACATTTTTACAAATTACCAACAGAGGTTGCCCAACAGATATACTTGTGCAGTTTCAGTTAACACAGTTCAGACAGTTGTATGCAGTGGGTCTATATCATGAAATCGAACTTCCAAAATGTCAAACATCATAAGTTCGAATTTGGAAGATTGAATTCAGATAACATTGACACTTCAAAACAGCGAATTTTTGCCAAGGGAAAAAATTCACTGTTCCAAAAAACACACACATAACACAATCACACCAAACACCTTCAAAACCTACACTAAACCTAACATACACCACTATCTATGCACTATCCTTAACTCAGCCCTAACCCTAAAGTCTGTCACTACCACACACTTACCTGATCCGCGCCCTAACCCTAAAGTCCGTCACTACCGCACACTTACCTGACCCGCGCCCTAACCCTAAAGTCCATCACTACCGCACACTTACCTGATCCACGCCCTAACCCTAAAGTCTGTCACTACCACACACTTACCTGACCTGTGCCCTAACCCTAAATTCCGTCACTATTGCACACTTACCTGACCCGCGTCCTAATCCTAAAGTCCGTCACTACCCGTTCGTACACTTACCTTGACTCGGTCCGAAAATGCCGAAGACAAAGAAATGGCCAACTGAATTCTTTCCCTGGGAAAGAATTTGGGTTTCCGTGGCTTCGACATTCTCAACTTTCGAACTACCAAGTTCGGCCTTCCGGTATTCGGCATTCACAACATTCGATTTTGTGATGTAGACCTATATGCAACAGCTAGTACAATGAAAATATATATGATAATGCAACAGCAAATTATGTGAATGCACCCTAGCAGTCTTAAGTTCTTGAGGCACAATACATAATGTCTCAGCTAATTGTAACACAAACTGTTAAAATTGTACAGTTGCTAGTTGTGTGAATACTGTAGTTGCCTGTCAATTTATCGGAGTACATTATATGCAATTACAGTAGTTTCCACATTAGACCTGTTAGTTTACATTCTTGCTTTTGAGACCTAGAACCATGAGTACATTTCAGGACACATACATCCTCATTTACACAGTTTTAAAATCCTGTGATATAACCCGTCTTAAAATAGGTGCAATAAAAATTTGACCACTGATTGTGATTCTTTGTTTTGGTTAACTTGGGAAAGTTTAGTGACAGAAACAATAACCAAGTTCACAGTCTCCTGCTCATCATCTCACTACTTTGGACTGAGTCTTTCTCAGAGAGACTGAACTGTTATGACACTCCCTAATTCAGGCTTTAGGGCTGCTATCTGTGCAGACAACCAATGTAAATGAATCAGCAGAACTGCAGGAAATTTACAGAAGGTCTGAACATGATAGCTCTTACAGATCTATAAGCAGTGTGCTACAAAACCACTTTAGCATAGGTTTACAGACTTATAAAGCCCTACTGAATATGCAACATATTAAAGACTTAATTGTTCTGCATCATATAAACAAATAACTAGTCTCTTCAGCCTGTATTGATGTATGGGGTCTGTGACATTCACCTGACTGGCAAAGGGGTCCATGAACAAAAAAGGTTAAGAGCCCCTGCTATAGAATGATATTGTATCTGGTCACCTGCTTGTGTGGTTCCCACACTTTCCCCCCAACTTGAAGCTGAACCAGGATCTAGCACAGATATGTCACTATGCACACTTAGGACTTTCCTAAGGCACTTAGAGACTGTAAAACAATTCCAATACTTTCATCCTTCAGCAGAGACAAACAAGCCATTCTCTGGCACCCCCAGGGTAGCAATTAGCTCACCCCTAAAGAAAATAAGAGCACAGGCCTTTCTCAGACATTGCATCTCTGGCTGTAGTCAGGCCTGTGAGATAAAATCTTTATGGTCTTAACCAAGTCATTTAATTTCTGGCTCTTTTTCTTAAATTAAGCTGAGCTGAGCGTATCCCTTCCTTTTCAGCATTCTCTGTTGATATATATGCATTTCCTCAGTTCCATCAGTACAGTCTGATATAAATGTATATTTCTTTTCTGTCCGGCAGGACCAACTGTTGATACATTTTTAACACACAAGCAACTTTACAAATCAGTTTGATACACAAATCACATAAAATTCTTTACAAAACTCCAGCTAGATATGCTGGTATATGTTACACATGCACTGCCCTACCCTCTCTGGCATAGCTGGCACTATCTTATATCATCACAACAATTAAAATGAAAAAATGCATTATAGTACATAAGTATACTTTAACTGTTCAGAAAATACTAGCAGTTAACACACTGACATTTTACAAAGTGCTACAAGCAATTTAATACTACATACAGATTTATACAATATTTAGAAATGAGAGAATTATTTTCAATTAGTGGTGCATCACCAAGATGCATACAGTTAGAGGCTACACATATGAGGGGGATGAGTTTTTGGGTTACTTAACCAATGTCATAAAAGCAAGTGCAAATGGCGTCTTTATGGAGATGTTCTTTTAATGCTGTTTTAAAAGCTTCCAATGTTTGTTGAAGTTTCACTACATTAGAGAGGAGGCTCCAAATGATGGGACTTAACTTACAAAAAAGTTATTTCTCCTTATACCAGTGTGAGCCAAAGTTGGGCTAGAATAAGGTTTTCTTTTTTTAGCACTTCTCAGGCAGTATCTTTGCTCTCTTAGTAGTAGTTTTACATTCAATGAAGGGGTAATATTCTGGCGTTAACAATTTTAAAGAGATTACATAGCAAGTAAGAGACCTGTATGACAGAGGCAAGAATTTAAAGTATTTTAATAAGTCTTAGCATTTTCTATTGATGAGTTAAGAGGACAAATCTACAAATCTTG
Organism: Protopterus annectens; assembly: GCF_019279795.1. Taxonomy (NCBI): domain Eukaryota; kingdom Metazoa; phylum Chordata; order Ceratodontiformes; family Protopteridae; genus Protopterus; species Protopterus annectens. Next base: position 1,003,430,207 of record NC_056725.1, on the reverse strand, counting down.
TTTTCAACATACTCCAACCTCTTTCTATTGTAGGTCACGTGTAGGTTTAGCAGGGGCAAGCCATACAATAGTACGGGCATAAGGACATATTTTTCTATGGCTAAATTTGCATATGGACAGGTAAGATATATGGCAACATAATTTTCACTGAGAAAGCACCTTGTCAGTGATTTTTGTCAGTTTATATTGCAAAGCTTAGGTAATCAAGGACAGTGAGAGTAAAATATCTTTGTTCTGTGACATTAGGGACAAGACATCAGTGTCATCTTTAGATAACAATGTTTGAAGGGAATGTATCTTATGTGGTATATAGAATACTCTGAAATTAAATGTAACCACAATATTTTTGATATACATTATTAATTTCTTCTGCATTCCATGTACACTATCAGTAACCATTCTTAGAAACAGAAACCATTTCCTGATATAAGATAGCAGTTGTACTGTAAATGTCAGATATATATCTAACTGATGAATATAGACATTGCTCACAGTATAGGTTGACATTAATACTTTTATTATTTAATAGATATTATTCTTTATTCTTATGAACTGAATACTTAATGACAGCTGCACAGAGCAATACTGTCTGAAAAAAGACAACTGAATTAATTCGAGTGGCGTCTCCAGGTGCATCTGCAGTTAACTCCTACTGACACCTCTAGAAGTCAAATATTGCTTGTTCATATTTGCATCAATAATTCCAAAACCATGCTATGTACATGATTTTAAAAAGACTTGATCTTAAAGCTTACACAATGGCAATCACAACTGCAGTAATTCTCACCTCTGTCTAGTGCAGGCAAATAGATATTAATTGTTGTTTTTATGATATTAATTTATATAGGTATCATTTTCACAGCTTATTAAATATCTCAACAACAAAGTTGACAGAACTCCTTAGCCTCATATGAATGCTCTCATCTAGATGAATAAAATGCTGCTGACAGTATGTGTGTAATCTGAGAGGTTGCTGAGATATTAAGTTGTTTCCAAAATATTAAAAATGTAATAGTTACTGTGTTTACTGTGAAAAGACGGGGTGGTACAGTGGTAGCATTGTTGCCTCACAGCAAGAGATTCTCCTGTTCAATTCACGGCTGGAGTGCCTTCTGTGTGGAGTCTGCATGTCCTTCCCGCGGTCGAGTGGCCTCCAAAAGACATGCATAAATGGGCATGCCTTCGCTGAAGGTTGGGCGTTGGGCTGGCAACTCGGCACCATAAATATCTACTGCCAATCATTAGCAGACCGGACTTCTGCTTTGGCGACCCGTAACCAGGAAAAGTCATAAAGACAAACAAAAAATAACTGTGTTTACTGTGACTTACAAAATTTGGTTTAAGACCTAGAACCTAAAGAATACTACCATTATAAAAATAGCTTGTGCTGAAGAGTTTGCCATTTATACTTCTTTCATAACCACTGTGGTTCCAGAGATATGAGCATTTGTTTGAAATGTGAGGGCATAATTTGATTCTAACAAAAGGCATAGGCTCTGCCCATTGAAAGTTGCAGTGCAAACTTGCTGAGCTTCATTGGAGTGGATGAGTTAAATAAATGTTGGTGCTCTGGACTCCATTATGGAGAAGAGTCAGGTAGTTTTGTGTGTGTGTGTGTGTGTGTGTGTGTGTGTGTGTACACACACACACACATATATATATATATATATATATATATATATATATATATATATATATATATATATATATATATATATACATATCTATAGGATCCATACAGCATCTTTCACCAAATCCCAATTTGGTGAGCATACTTGCGCGAAAGTGCTGTTTGCATAAGTATGCTTGTTGTTCCGGTTGTACTACGGTCCAGTAAGGGAAAATTCCCTTTTCTCCACTGTAGTGCGACTTCAGAGTTACAGTATTAAAGTAGGGGGGTGGGGGGCACAGGGGAGGCTTGCCCCTCTGTATTCAAGTAGATTTTGTGTTTTTTTTAACATACTTTAACAAAAGCGCTTTTTTGATGAAAGCGCTTTTATTAAAGTGTGTTCGGTGGTAATGGATTTGGGCTTTTGATCTTTCGATCAAAAGTCCTAGATCCATAAAAATATATATACATATATATATATATATATATATATATATATATATATATATATATATATATATGCGTGTGTGTGTGTGTGTGTGTGTGTGTGTGTGTGTGTGTGTGTGTGTGTGTGTGTGTGTGTGTGTGAGATACTGCAATCCTATTTGGTGAAACCAGATTAAGTTTATGCGAATGCAATAAAGAGTGCCTGCACGACTCTGGAATGGTTTTCTGTGTGAATGCCATTTGGTTTGATTTAGTAGTGTATGTAAGTAGGGCATGCAGGAAAATGAACGTTTCAATGTAAAGACGGTGGCTGTGAAAATGTGCAAAACTGAGTTATAGCAGTTATGTGTTTGTGCAAGTATTCACAGGTTAGGGTTAGCTTAAGGGTTAAGCAAAGGGACATATTTTGCGTTATACCTGTTTGGTGTTATGTGTGGTCCATGTTCTTTTGTTTTGTTCATTATTGGTAAGAAAAGAGATATTAGTAATATAATATGGAGGGCTGGGGTTAGGGGTAGGGTAGTGTTAGGAAAGGGTTAGGATACATGAATAAGTAGCCTCCTGCCCACCATTGCTCATTTGTGCTAAGCCTAACCCTACCCTTGTCCCTAACCTCGACCCCACACATACCTGGGGAATTCATTAACAAGAGTGCACACACTGAGCGAAACCTGCACAGTTCACTCCTGTTAACATGATGAGCTGCAGTGCTCAGTGAATATGCAAGCCGCTAAGCAACTCAACACCATAAATATCACCTGTCTGTGGCCAGACCAAGCACACAATATAAACATGTTGTAAATAAATTAAACCTTAGTAAGTAAGCACATGTAGACAGCACAAAACAAAGCAAGGGCAACTTGAAGTACATAATTAAACCAAGAAGAAACTTCACAGTGTGGAGGATATGCAGTTCACTCCTTAAATTATGTTATGTACTTAGTTCACTATTAAAAATCAAACTGTAAAATACATACAGAAAATAATAAAACAGAAAATAGGTAATCTATACTTGAGTTAAAAATGTAACATCCTTTACTGAAACAGACAAACAAGCAATCCTAGTTGAGTACAATGAAAAACATCAAAAACATTAATTGTTTATATATAATCATGTTGTTTGGAGCAAGAGACTGGTTACAGAGGGTGGTTCTGTCAAGGGCAATGAAATCGATAAAAGCAATGAAAGTATTAAATTAATTCTGAACTAAGTTAACTACAGCTATAAACATTAAATCCTGCAGTCGGACCGAGTATTGTAATCACTGTTAGCTCACATTTCTGTGTACATACGGCATTGTATTTGAGTGCACCATGTGCTTTTACTAAATTTTAACATTCAGTTAAAACAGCAAGTGTAACTGATATAGAGCAATAATGTACGGCTTTTAATTAAGGACTGTGCCTATTATGCGTAACAGAAAGCTGATATTTGAGCCTTTTACTGTATGAATGCACTTCGTTTGAACTAAGCTACACAGATAGCTCATACACAAACATTGTGCCTTTTTTACACGTGACAGGAAGCAGATAGTTGTCTTACTGCATTTTATTTTACTCGTTAACTTACCAGATAAGGTACTGGATTAGTGCACAGGATTGGTAAATTGATAGCTTTGAATTTAAATATGCTGTATGTGGAACAGTAGCCTGAATATATCCCAAAGTACAGATTACTTGAAAACCTAACAATATAGTGTGCTGTAAGTGATTTTGTGGACATTAGAATCAAAGCCCAGCACACATGTACACTCGTTTCAGCCCCATATAAAGTAAACAAAGCATCTATAGTGCTCGTAGCTTTACAGAGCTGTAATATATATACTATAAATTCTGTAGTTAAAGTGAATGATTAAATGCTTGTTTGCTCAGTGGTTAGTTTTGTGTGCTAGAAAGGACTTTATTTGTACTCTATTTTTATTTTTAGGCAGCCCTCCCTCAAAATACCTTAACTAAAAGGGCACTCCTACCTGAAGGATGCTACCCTGCATAAACAGTGCCTACAAACAATTAATCTGATGTCAGACCACTACAAATTGCCAAGGTTAATACCTTAAAACTGTAATCCTTTGCAAATGTACACTTCTGACCTGGGTATAAAGCATCTATAGTCTGTCCTCCATAATAATTTGGCTTCCTCTTTGTTATAATTAAAATTAGTTTACCCCCTTGCACTCTACAACACTATTTTTCTAACCTTACAAAACCCTGAATATTATACTACCATTCTTGTTTCCCACCTTAAATCCCTGATAATTATATTTTAAAGCTTATATTCTAAAGCTACAAATACCCTAAAAGAGTTTAAAACACAGTTTAAACTAAGACTCTAAATACCTAAATACTACCATATAGCTCTAGGAAGCCTTAGAAAACACTTGAAGTCAGTGTTAGCACCGCTCCACTCACCCTCCCTTCACTCGGGCTTGCTCCGTGCTCCACCCTGACCCAATTCCCACCCTCCCGCAGTATTGCTAAATTTATAGTAATATAGCCACAACCCCTGCTATAAGAACCTATCAGCTTTCACCTGACATACTTTCTCCACCTCCACTCTATTACCTCTAAATTTACCATCCTATCTTCTGGTGTTGTACCATCCAAACAATACAGATCCTTAACTGACACACTCCACCACTCATAATGTTATACTCCTCTTTACTATCCATTTTGCTGACCTCTTATCTACTTACCTTGTATGAAAACCAGTTTCTCACTGGATATCAGTATGCAAAAAGCCATACTATCACCCCAGCTGTAAGCCCTTTAACCTTTCACCAATCTTACAGTACAGTGTCTAGCCCTGCACCTTGCTCACGCTATCAACTTGCCAGTCCCAGAAACATTAGTTCTAGATTAAAACACTATTATAAACTCATAAATAAACTCTTGAAACTCATCACTAGGTTTAAACCTAACCTAACACTTGGTGGTGACATCCACCCCAACCCTGACTCATCCACTTCAGTCAAGCCTACCCCCCCAATTGCAATCCAAGTTATAAACCTATAATTGATAGGCCAACTAACTCTCTCCTGGCCTGTCACCTTAACATTAAAAGTATTAACAACAAGGTACACGAACTCCATGCACTCCTAGCTGTCCACTCCCCTGAGATTCTCTGTTTATCTGAAACCTGGTTAAAAACTAGCATTACAGACAATGAAGTGCTACCACCTGAGAATAACATATACAGGCTTAATCGTGCTTCCAGGAAAGGGGGTGGGGTAGCTGTTCTATATAAATCTGCATTGAATGTCACCATTGAAGATATACAACCACCTCAAATTAACAACTCAGAGATTCTTGCCACCAAGCTACAGATTAATAAAAATAAATATATTTACATCATCTGTATGTACACTCCCCCGGGTAATAATGTAGCTACACTTGAAGATACCCTTCATTGGCTAACATGTCACTACCCCCAAGAAACAATACTAGTCAGAGACCTTAACATAGACTGGAATACCTGTTCCTCAGACTCCCCAACCACCCATGTTAACCTGCATGCATTCTCACAAATAATCACAACCCCTACCAGGATAGGTAAACCAAACCAAAAAGAAAGCATACTTGATTGGGTACTTATAAATAGTCATCCCTAATTGTGCACCTCTAGGACCCTCCATGATGACCTAAGTGATTGGCCTGCAAAAAATGTTGTTATCCACTCCTCAGTAACTCCAATGTGAGGATACGGGCAAAGCCATATTTCCAAAGGCTAATTCTATTAGGTTCTGATAAAGAAGAACAAATGACAAAAACTACCTCATAACATTGATTCCTTAATGTGCAGTGTGCTAAATGGCACCCATCTATTACATCATTATACTGGGATTGATCATAATGAAATACAACAGTAACTACAATGACATCAAGTACACATCACAAACCATAATAAAATATCATGACACAAGTCCAGTCCCACTTTGCGGCAACTTTGCAGCATGGCACATATCAAGACATGATGAATAAGTCATTACTGCCTTTTAAGCACAGTTTTGTGAACTAAATAACAAAAGATATATGCACGGTAAACATCAAGACATGATGAATAAGTCATTACTGCCTTTAAAGCACAATTTTGTGAACAAAATAACAAATGGTATATGAAAATGTTTACATTTTATCATGGAATACAGAGCAGTATGTTTTGAGAAATAAATAATGTCTATAAGCATTATCTGATATACTCAGCCATTACATCTTCCTCGACTCAAACACTTGGCTGAGGTCAGATCTCAGAGAGAGAGAGAGAGAGATAGAGAGAAGTGTATTAACCATTAATGTCACAGAAAGAATTATATCTGCTGTCTCAAGAACACATGTGAAGGGATTACATCAGTCTCATTTTAGAATGTTTAGGGGTTGCCAAACATGGAGTCTGACACCTAAAAAATGGTGTGCCTGTTACTGTGCATATCACCATTCTTTGGCTAAACCACTCCTTTATGTCACAGCTGTCTGTTAGACATACCTTATCAAATTCAAACCCTGGCCTAATATGCTCCATTTACAGAGCTGTGTATTAACTGCATCTGCCACAAGAGATAGAGATAGACAGGTGTCAGAAAGAACACACTTTGAAATGTGAACTAAGAAAGGCTTTTTGATGGTCATGTAACCAACGTAAATTATTGTGAGAAATCAAAAGGATTTAGCAATGTTACTGATTACTCAACTGCAATTTAGCCATATCAGTGTTTATTAGGTAAGCCACTCTTGTTAATCCATATTGTTTTACACATAGAAAATTCCAGATTTAAACCGATGCCAGTATGAATAGACATGCTGTAGAAGTCAGTATTAACTGCATGTCCCACAGGAGAACTCTCATTACATGGATAACAGAACACCTATTAGAATGTCATGAAATTAACAAAATGTTGAAAGGCCTATGATAGACATAAAGGTATAGAAATATTTTTTCTGCAATTTTGGTTACTTTACTGTTTCATGTTGATGCACTCAAAGTATGTTGTCCTTATATGGATTTGAAAAGCTATCTATATGTAGCTTCACAATCAAGATAAATGTACATGAACTGCTCAGGCCACAGGCGTGGTCTTACCCCAAATGTGAGACAGAACATAGAAGAAGAAAGGACATCATCATTGAAGTACAAAGCTGTTGTCTGGACTGAAAGGGATTTAAACAATGGAGGAACCCAATCCCAGTGAAACTGTACACATTACAGCTGAGGTAGGTGATGGATGCCAGTCATCCATAGCACTAGAATAATACACATTCCTACTACTCAGTCACTGCTGGTGGTGAACAGCTACCTATGTAAGTAGACAAGTTACAGGATATTGCATGGACTGCATATGCTATAGTAGAGAAGTCTTACTTCCAAGAGACAGCATATTTGAAATTATAACATCATCATAATGTTGCGGAAAATATGTGCATCGTGTCAATGTCTTGAATTATGTTAGGTGTACATAACCACATGTGCTGGATAGTCCAGTCATCCCTGTGACTGTAGAAGCACACATATGTACAATATTAAGAGAATGGCAGACTCAAACTCATGCCTCATTAACAAGCTAGAGAACATTTTATCATTTCCTAAAACCACAAGAAAAGTCTTACTACAAGGGTGAGATGAAGCACATTTCAGCAAATGGCTTTGTTAATGTTTAACAAAGCAGTTGTCTTAGCTAAAAGGGAAAGAAAGTGGTGGTAGAGCCTTGCTGGCTACACATCAGGTGTGTAGGTGATGTCATTCTTACCTACATGTAGATTCACACACACACACACACACACACACACACACACACACACACACACACACACACACACACACACACACACACACACCACACGAGAAGTCTGGTCACTAGAATAAGATAGTGAACACTTAAAAGGGTGACATCATTAGTGTGATGCAGCTTGTATTAAAAGGGGAAGAAATTGATGAGGGAGCCCTCACCTAGTGTAAGTGCTTCTCCTCAAGGGAAGTATATACATGTGATATGTGGGGGCAACCAGTCAAACCTAGCAGTAGATATACTCACACACACACACACACACACACTAGTTATTCACTGCAGGATTTGAACCACCTACCTATCTATTTACACAACCTACATTTCGCAGTAACAAATGCAAATGGCACTGAAGACATTTTATTTTAAGAGTAAGACAGAAAACATTTGAAAGAATGACCCTGTCAGTTTGTTACCGAGAAGATGTTTGGCTTAAAAGAATGGAGGAACCCTCTCCCTGTTTAAATGTTTTTCCTGAGTGGAAGTGTGCCATCATATCTGTCTGTGACTCCAGTCCTAGCACTACAGAAACACACACACACACACACACACACACACATGCTAGTTACTCACTGTTGTATTCAAACACCTACCTATTTATATAAGTACACAATCTAGGGTGCATACTGTCAACTGACTTTAAGTGTGAGATAATGCTTATTTTTAAGTAGGAGCCCATCAGTATATTGCTGAAATGATAGTGTGCATCACAGGTTTATGTGAAAAGTGTTATATAATTGATACCCTATAAATCCATGATTTTATCAAATGAATTGTACTTATTGCTGGGAAGATATGAGCAAGTTGAGATAAGGAACTACTTAAGGGACCAATCATGTTATTATTGGAGGAATAACAGATGTATCTACAAACTAATGGGGGGGGTGGCAATTATGTTTATAATTTTTGACCTGATGCTGGAGTCAAACCCCTGCCAATATACATTGACAGTCTGTAGACTTGATCATTAGCTGATCAAACCACAAAACAAGGCAAATATCAGGCCCTAAAATACATGTATTTGAAGGGAATTTCAAAGCACTATAAAGCAAGAGAGTTTGTGTGCAGCATACTCCATAACAGTAGTTACAATTGAAACATCCCATAGTCACACAGTGGTATAAACCTTGGCTCTAGATGACTTTCAGTTTTGAAGTGATACCCCAACCCCATGTGCAAAATGGGAAAAAGGGGTTGTGCATGGATGGATGGATACATATGGCATACATTCAGCTCTGCAGCCTGTTCAACATAAAATAATAACTGTCTGTTCATAGCACTATCAGTCTTTCTTTCCAGAGCCCAATAGTGTGGAGGGCAAGAGACTAATATGGCCAAATGCATAAAAATCACCAGTGTTTGCCATACAACATTAACTGTCATTTGCTGTCAGTTACAGTCACTGCTTGATGCCAGGTATAATCCAAATAATGAGGCCAATGAGTGGCAAGACAAAAGGGATAAGAGAAAGAGACAAAAGAGTGGGAGAGAGGAAGAGAGACCGAAAAACATGTTAGCTTATGGGACATTGCTGGCCATCTTTGTGTTGTTACTCTTTGTCAATGTAATGATTCTGTTATGGTCTGTACAACAAAGTTTGTTCAATAGCAAGGAATCAGGTGTAGGATAGTAGAAACATGAATAAGACCTAAGCAGGATAATGATGGGTTAATAACATATGTAGCTAACTCTTACATGCATGATATTAATATGAAAAAAAACATTAAATAATGTTCGACATACTTTTGGCTTTGAACCCTTGACACTATGCAAACTGCATTCTCCCAACCTGAGTATTACCTTAGTTCACCACATAGGAATTCACACTTTCTCATGGAAAAAAATCATACATTTGGGGCACTGTGACTAAAGACACTAGGCATCAGACTTCGTAACAGTAATGACAAGTGTAACTTCCAGAAAGTGCACATTACATCTAGCAGCATAATAAATATGTAAAAGTGACTTGTCTCACAATCATTTTCTATTTCTATAGTGCAGTAGGGTTAAGCAAATTTGTATGATAATAACAGTGTCAGTTTGGTCAAAATAAAAATCTTCAGTTTTTTTCCATAGGAAATGAAATACTGTTTGCAGTCACTCAGTATTGTTGCTCAATGCCGGGTGTTGTGCAGATGCTGAGGACAAAAATTGAAGGCTCTTTCTATGGGCCATCTTTGGCCATGTGTATTGTGTGTGATTATATTTTATGACCAGATTAAATAAGTGAATAAAGGTTGAAAGGACATAGTTGAAAATAGGGGGCAAGAAGAGGGTAGGACAATGGGGGAAGAATAATGGAATGTGCTGGATGGTGGTGGAACACCACTATAGCTATCCATTTCTTCACAAAATAAATGTATATTTGTAATAAGAATTTGATATATTTGGATAGTTACAACATCAGGACTGGGTAACAACAGCTGAGTAATGTTGCATGGCCAATTGTTTCAAATCAAGTGTCAAGCAGACACATAGGTGAAGTGGAGAGCTATATATGGGGCATTTTTTTCTTTGTGGGCCAGGTGACCGTTTTTAATAATTTTTTTATACAGTGAAAAGAGAGTTGGGGAAGCAGGGTGGTTAGGAATAAGAGTGTTATGTATGTAGGGTAGGATATGTAGCAGGTACAGACATACAAGACAGACAGGGATGGTGATGGACACAAAAGGTTGATGGAGACCATTACTGGGGATAGATATGGAACATTGTAGATGCATCCAAATGCAGCAAGAGTACAATGAGAACTTAGTATTTACCCTGAGAACTGTCATCACTGTCTTCTGTCACAGATACCTGGGTCTGTGCTGAATGGGGCATTGACTTGGCTATTCGATGTGGTACCTTTTAAATTCTGCTGATTTGAGCACCAGGTTCTAGTAGACCTATCAGCTCCTGATGAGTGACAAAATCATTATCTCCTGATGCAGTGGCAGCAGGTAGTGCAAACATTTTGGAGGTAATGGTGCCAGATTTGTTCCCAGATGAGGTGGGTGTCTGTGCTGCCTGTGGTGGTGCCTCCATAGTCACCTGTGGGGTTATAATGGTCCAATTCCCAGTGGTCAATCCAGTTCCCAGTGCTGAAGATCATTAGTGTTGCCACAGATATGTTTCCTAAAAAAATAACATCTTAAAAAAAGACAGAGAGAGAGAGAGAGAGAGAGAGAGATGTATGGTGGGGGAGAGAAACATATAAAATAACATTAATTATATGTCATTTTAATATTGGAAAATATAACCACATTGACCTGTACATACAATACATCAGATTCACTGGTATTATACACATTAGGTAAACAGGTAGGTGAATATGACATATATGAAATATGCAATCCAATTTAAGACATTGCTTTACAAATATGTAAGTTTAGTGTTACATAAGGATTGCTATATATTTATTATTGAATAAAAGTTAATTGCTTCTGCTTAGAATTGAGTTCTCATACAACTAACACACTTTTCACATTGCTTAATGCAAATCCCAAGAGGTATTGCAACAGGCATGTATGTTTGAGATGTAGGTAAGGTATGCCTACTCAATCATGATGTCTCAAACCCAGATCAACTGATCCCCTGTAATTTGTTAAAATGATCTATACTTCTGATGTATTATGATTTTGTTTACATATAAACCTGAGACATACTTATCTTGTGCCTCTCTGAGGTGTGTCAGACATTCCAGGTGTGCCTTCTTATTTATAGCTATCTCTTCATCAGCTGTACAAAACAGAAAATAGGGCAAAAAAGCAAAATGAAAAACTGCATTGTGTTGCCAGTCCATGGAATTGTATTGTATTGTACTGGCTGGTGTTGGGTGACTATATTTGCACAACTAAGGAGTATTCACAATTGCAAATTCTGCCTCCCACTGAGTCAGGGGAACCTGTTTTCATTTCCTCTGTTGCTATAATGGTGTTCACATTGCTCACCAGTGTGTGGAATGCCAATTATACTAGTAACAGACTTGGACAAGCTATTTCAAACCTCAGCCTTATACTGAGACCTGGCATAATTGTTCTGTAGAAGCCTATGGTTGTAGTGCTTTATGAGGAGTGACACACAGATCCTAAACTCCTTTTGACACCAACTTTGGGCTCAAAATGGAGAACCCCCCACCCCGTTGCTTGTCATGTCTTCTGAAGCATACCAAGAAGTATGGCAGGGAATCAGTGCCCAATTCAGATCTCATGTGTGACAGTGCACAGTGATAGACAAAACTGCCAACTGCATTTGCATGATAGAAAGCACACAAGTGGCCTGACAGATAAATTGGGTAGGATTAATCAAACTATACTGCAGATGTGAAATATGGCAGTGAGACTTGATGCATAATGCTCAGTGTATTTATACATGTTCTACTGTTAAATCCTCCAATGCTTGTTGATGACAACTGAATTAACTTTCAAAGGCTATACTGTTACCTCTGGCCATGCTCTATGATATGGTAATTTAATGAAGAATGTAGAACAAATAAAATACAAAATCCAAGAACTTCCATTCACAAAATGGAAGAGTCCAGCTGCCTCCAGGAAAAGAAAGTAGTTTGATTCAGTAAATCCTGTTAGAGATTGCAAAAACAAAACTTTGTACTTCCACAGTGTTATAGCTGAACAAATCCACAGCGACCTTAGCAAGTACAAATCACTATTTATTAATAAAAAGTTAATCAGCACTTTTATTTCATATAAAAAGAAACTTCATCAGATAAAAATGTCAGCACCAAACCTTCAGCTTTATATACACCCCTTAAAACTATCACTCATTACAAAAGCATTCTAAGACACCCCACATTCCATTCATGATTAAAAATGCCATAAAAAATCCTTTTTTTTCCAGCAACTCTACATAAAATAAAATATATACATATAGCACATGTTTATATTTAAAAAAATTCCATATGTATTCATTCATATTTCAATAGTCGAGCAAGTCATCTCTCCAATGCTTTAAGTTTTAAAATACTACTAACTGAAGCCATTCAAAACTGGCCAGCATAGAGCATTCAAGCATAGCTGTCAAATTAATTCATATCTTTCTAATAATAAAGACTGCACTCCACCCCATTCATTTCACTGTAAACTTTCCAGTACTATAAATTTAAAACAATACCCTTCATTTTCTGCACAGTATTTTGATAGGGCATTTGTCTCTTTTTTAAGTTTAATATCTCTCAAATGTTCATATATACGTGACTTAAGCTTCCTATTAATTTTGTCTATATAAAATTATGGCAACAACAGCATAAGGCACAGCACACCACCCTTTCTGACAAATAAGAATATCTTGATCACAATTTCACCTTATACCCATTAATGGTTACTTCAGAAGCCTCTATTAATGGTGAACGATATGAGCAAAACCACACATTTTCAAGTATCATTGGTCTGTGAAACCACCTGTTTCTCAAACACATTTTTTCAGATTCATCCCTTTCCTGTAAAGAATAATAGTTTTTTTCAGTAATAAAATCCTTTAAATCTTTATCAGATTTTAAGATTTGCCAGTTTTTCCTCAGTATGCTAGTTATCTGCCTACTATTAACACAGAATGTGGTGATGAACAAATTCTTATATCCACATCAGTACTCTTTTCATTATTACTAAAACTGGCCAGAGGGGCCAAATCCATGTTATCAGTTGACAAAATTCCTTCCAGGCCTGTAGGGTTTACATAATTTGAATAGACTGGTACCTCTCTTACAATGGGTACAAAATGTCCCCTTTCTCATTTATTCAGGACCTGCATCATCATTTAATCTATTTGGGAGCAGGGATCACAACACTTAAGAAACATACCTTTCAGAAGGTCACATTTGTTCAAGAAAAATTCCATAATGGACACCATTCTTGCTGCCCTGATGAACTGACCCTTCACCACAGCCCGCTTTTGCTTAAAGGGGTGCGCACTAGAAAAATGTTGTAAAGTGTTTGAGTATGTTTCTTTTCTAAAAATCCTGGAAACAAGCCTGTTATTCACTCTATCCTTTGATAAAAACACATCCAGGAATGCAATTTCTTCCTCACATATTGAATGTGTAAATTTCAAAAAAGATGTTGTACTATTAATATAATCCACAAATTGAGTAATTACTTCTTTAGGGCCATCCCAAATAAATATGTCATCCAAGAAATGTGTATAAAGATGACAGTATTGATGGAACCTTGAATTAAACAAAAACTTACACTCCCAACATAACATTACAATATTTGCATATACACCACCGCATCAGTGAACCCGTAGTCACCCTTTCACTTTGTATATAAAATTCTTTCTCAAATGTGATGTAGTTATTAAGCAGAACCATCTCCAACAATTGTTCCAAAACATTAATTTGTGTTAGTGGAACACCTTTATCCACTAAAAACTCACAAAACCACTCAATTCCTACATCATGTGGAATCACAGAATATAAATCCTTAATATCCCCAGTGATGAAAAATAAATTCAGTCTTGAATTGAATTTTATTTATTTTGCTCAAGAATACCCATGAGTCCTTACAAATAGATGGTTCCTTCACCACCAAATCCTTCAATTTAATGTCAATAAATTTGGCTATGGAATAGGTGATAGACCCTCTTGCATCAACTATTGGATATATTGATGGCTGGTGGATATTTTTGTGCAACTTAAATGACCCAAAAAATGTTGGGATCCTAGGAAAAGGGAAATCCAAAAAGTTCAAGTCTTCAATGGAAATACTGCCCTCAATGAATAAATCCTGCAAGGCCCCTTATTGCCCTATAAGCACCATTCAATTGATTTAAAGAACTAGGCTCATATGTTTCAGTTGCTAAAATTTCTTTCATCTTACCATTATAGTCCACTTTACTCATTATCACAATAGCACCCCCCTTATCAGGTTTCATAATTCGTATAGATTTCTCACCACTAAGTCTTTTCAGCTCTAGCTTCTCAATCTGAGTTATATTATTTTCTATATTATTCCCATACATACCGATATTACGTATGTCAAGTTCACACAATCTTTCGAACAATTCAAGGGTGGCATGAATTGGGGGGTTATAAGTGCGTGAAATACTAAACGGTTTTGTAATTGATTTCACATCTTCAAACAAAAAACTCAAATTGAGTTTCCTCACAAAAAGTGTCAAATTGATTAACACACTTGACAAATCCATTTTCTTACTAGGCACAAATGTGAGGCTCTTTGCTAATAAATCACCACTAACCTTATCAACTTGTACTGATGAATAATTATACATTTTAAAATTTTCCTCACTACAACTTGGGGTTATTTTAACAGTTGGTAAGACATATCCATCAACCTTAGCTAGTACTATAAACTCTATAACCTGGATCTGGTGTTTCCTCTCCTGGCCTTGAAACCCCCTTGGCAGGGTGGGTTGTTCTGATAATGTGTACTCAATTGAGGAGCAGGGTAACTCTTATTCTGCTGAAAATTTCCTCAGCCATTTGGAACGTCTGGGAAGAGGTTGTCCCTCTGTCAATAAATAATAATTATCCATATCAGTTACAGGCTCCCTCTCCTCATCATTTTCTCAGGATATATTAGGCCCAGGAGCATCATATCTGTTCCCCCATTCCTGTGAATGGGAGGGCACGGGATAAGCAGTTTTCTCTTTATATGCTTTCTGATATCTCACTAGTTTCTTTATTTTCCTATTCTTAGTTACATTCAGTTGTTGTTTTATACTCTTAAACATACAGGTATACTCATATTCATTAGTTTTAAACTGAGAACTTTGCACTATATTATCATCCAGCTGAGTCACACAGCTCACCAGTGCATCAATTAGTAATTCATTGTGTTTGACCACTAAGTGCATATATTTAATCCCGTGTTTATCAAATAACTAACAGTTCTTTATGAAACAATAAATCTGCTACTAAACCAGTAGGAAAGTGCCATAAATACAAATCTTTAGGTACAATATTCAGTTTAATACATTCCAAAAAATATGCATTATCTAACTGCAATTTTTTATATTTTTAACAATAAATAATCTAGTTCAGAAAGTTTGTCTGAGAAATCAGTAGCATCCATTATATGTTGGTCAGACAACAATGTACACTGACATAACCTTTCACACATGTACAACATTTTGCTGAGCAGTTCTTTCAGCTAATAGTCTGTTCTGTTCATTAATGACCTGTTCACAGTTCGAGGGTGGAATATTTGCCAAATGTCTGTGCAACTCTGAATTATTCACGTTAGTTTCTGAAGAAACAGTACTGTTCACTTCATTCCTGTTCTGTTCTACCAAAGAACTATTTTCAGCTGAAATATAGGGGTGTATGCTTTGCTCAGTCCTTTCTAGATGCTGGGATAATTGTTGAATCAACAGAGTCAAATCACCAATTGAATTCCCAAAATCCTGCGAAAATAAATTTTGGGACCCTTCCACAAGTGAATCGGTTGCCATATCCACCAACAAAATGAAGAAAGTATAACAAACATAATACAAAACCCAAGAACACCTGTTCACAAAATGGAAGAGTCCAGCTGCCTCCAGGAAAAGAAAGTAGCTTGATTCAGTCACTCCTGTTAGAAAAAAGACTGCTAAAAACAAAACATTGTATTTCCACAATGTTATAGCTGAACAAATCCACAGCAACCTTGGCAAGAATAATTAACTATTTATTCATAAAAAATAAGTGCTTTTGTTTCATACAAAAAGAAACTTCATCAGATAAAAATGTCAGCACCAAACCTTCAGCTTTATATACACCCCTTAAAAATGTCAATCATAACAAAAGCATACAAAGGCACCCCCTATTCCATTCATGATTAAAAGTGCCTGCAGCAACTCTACATAAAATAAGATATATACACATAGCACATTTATTTTTTAAAAATTCCATATGTATTCATTCATATTTCAATAGTCAAGCAAGTCATCTCTCCAATGCTTTAAGTTTTAAAATACTACTAAGCCTGCCATTCAAACCTGGACAGCAAATAGCATTCAAGCATAGCTGCCAGATAATAGATTAACAGTAGGCAAATAACTGATGAAAAACTGGCAAATCATAAAATCTGATAAAGATTTAAGGGATTTTAGTAGTGAAAAAACTATTATTGTTTACAGGAAAGGGATGAATTTGAAAAATGTGTTTGAGTAACAGGTGGTTTCACAGACCAATGATTCTATGAAAAGGTGTGATTTTGCTCATATTGTTCATCACTAATAGAGGCTTCAGAGGTAACCATTAATGGATATAAGGTGAAACTGTGAGCAAAATATTCTTGTTTGTCAGAAGGGGTGGTGTACTGTGCCTTATGCTGTTGTTGTTCATGTATTTATATAGGTAAAACTGACAGGAAGCTTGTCATGTATATATGAACATTTGAAAGATATTAAACTTAAAGAAAAGAGACAAATATCCTATCAAAACACTGTGCAGAAAATGAAGGACATTGTTTTACATTTATAGTACTGGAAAGTTTACAGCTAAATGAAAGGAGTGGAGATTGATCTGGTGGCTACACTTGAATTATATGCTGGCCAGGTTTGAATGGGCAGGCTTCAATTAATAGTATCTTACAACTTAAAGCTTTGGAGAGATGACTTGCTTTATTATTGAAATATGAATTAATAAATATGGAATTTTTTTAAAGATAAATATGCTATATGTATATATTTTATTTTATGTAGAGTTGCTGTAAAAAAAGGATTTTTATGGCATTTTTAATCACAAATGGAATGGGTGTGTGTGTGTTAGTTTGCTTTTGTTATGACTGGCAGTTTTAAGGGTTTATATAAAGCTGAAGGTTTGATGCTAACATTTTTATCTGAAAAGTTTCTTTTTGTATGAAATGAAAGTGCTTAGCATTTTTAATGATTAAATAGTGATTTGTACTTGCCAAGGACACTGTGGATTTGTTCAGCTATAACACTGTGGAAATACAAAGGTGCCATACATACTTTACATGACATACTGCCCTACACACCTAACAATTATATTTGTTTTGATTCATATTTTTTCTGAAACTATTGTGAAGATTATATATATGCAAGTGTATTTTAATGTAAATATGATCATTCATATGCATAACATACTTAAAACAGAGTACAGTTGATTTATTTAGAATTCACTACACAGAGATGTGTTGCAAATTTTATTTTGAAACTTGACAATTGTACTTCATGTTAAACTCCTGATAAAAATTGAGGATAAAAGTGATTCTGATCCCCTCCATTAAAACTATCAGTAGTCTGCCTTCATACCATGCATCAACACATTCAGCAAAAGAGAAAGTTACATAATAAGTTTATTTTCTTCACTCAAATGCCATCCATAGTGCTGATGGAAGCTCACTGGTGCTAGTTTTATTTGCACTACTGATGGCATTTCAGCTTAAATTTTACAGTTTTTGTCTTCAAAAGTTAACTGCCTCTCACTGCTAGTCACCACTGATAGTCAATGGTGGACATTTCTATACACTGTACAAAAGCAGAAGATTAAGAAATCATGAAAAATATAAATAATTAAATTAAGCAGTGTGCTGATTTATTCAGGTGGTGACCTTTGACCCAATTACCTATGGCATTATCAGGAAACATTCATTGTATTAACAGTGTTTGTCACATGACAACACGCATGTTATCAAGCAAGGAGCCATCCAGGACATTATAAAAAGTGTTTCCCACATGACAACATGCATTTCATCAAGCAAGGAGCCATCCAGGACATTACAAACAGTGTTTGCCACATAACAATATGCATGCTATCAAGCAAGGAGCCATCCAGGACATTACATAACTTCATTTTGTACACAGCATATGGAAGTAAGAATTATACTTTTTAAAAGAAACATTTTACTGACATGATTCCTGTTTCAGACTGATTTTAAATGGTTTTGATTAATTGTCACCATAATCATTATGTCAATGATTTTATTTCCTCACATTAGTCCATGTCACATCTGTTACATGATGCACATAAAATGTGCTATTACTATAATCAATATTTCAGTTTTTAGGACACAATCATTTCTTTAGCTGTGAATACTAACATTAAAGTACTAAAAGCTGGACTCAAATTCTGCATTACTGGTCTTGTTGCCATTTTGCTGAATTAACATGTTAAACAACGGAGGAAGTTACAAAATAGGTATAGTATCAAAAGCTGGAATCAAATTTTGCATTTCTGGTGCTGTTACTATCTTGCAGCATTAACATGTTGAGTCACGGAGAAAGTTACATAACAGGTATAGTTTTTTACTCATTATCCAGAGTGCTGACAGAAGTGCAATGGCATCAGTCTTATTTGAACTAATAAAGGCAACACAAATGAAACTTTTCTTTTTGCCTTTAATCATAACTGTCATTCACTGTAAGTGAGAGCTGACAGTCACCAAAGTACAATGCCAAGCGTCACACAAATAATGAAGAAAAAAGAAATACTGTCTCTGTGTGATATTTGCTCATGATTACGGGATTACACCATGAAAGTATCACCATTAAGGATTCCTACTTTCACACAGACATCCCCATCTAGATTTAAACTCCGAAACCATGGCATTAGCATGAAACATTGACATGACTAACATTGGTAGCCACATCAATATTGAAGTATGAGGTAGAGAATGTAGAACACATATACCCAGCTTTGTAATTCTACAATTGTGCACATAGGGAGCTACATACCCATGTTATTACACTTGTTGCTTGCCCTTTCAGAGTAGTAATGTTTCTGAATGTGATGCTTGCACAAGTTATGCTACTGAAGCATGTCACAGTGTAAATAAATATATGCAGTACAATAGTGTGTTCATCCCTTTCTTTTATGACCATTGCTCTCTTTTGATACATTTGTAACATGATTGCTATATAACTTGCAGTACTTTAAAAATGTTCTGTTTGTATGTTTAAGTTTTCTGTACTTGATATTACTTGCATATACTTTTTACTCAGGGGCACAGTTATGTCTTAAGTTTGTAATCATAAAGGTGCTATAATGGTTTTCTCCTAACTCAGTCAATGTAATTATAAACTTCTATGTAGTGTTATTTTCCATGCCAAACTCTCAATAATTGTACATCATTTTTTTCTGAAGAAGTTTTTTTATGAAAACAGAGATTAAAAAGTACTAAATAAGCTGTTCTACTTCCTTTTGTGCACCCTGTGGTGAAGATTTGTTTTACTTTTTTAAAGCACACTATAGCCTGAAGAATATTTACAGTTTTGTTTTTAATTGTACATCAATGTAACAGGAGTGTTAAACACTTAATTATTCATTCACTACTGCTAATGAGTCACACTTTCAAGCATTTAGCTAGACCCATATCTCAAAAGTCAATTTTGTACAGCTAGGGTGTGGGCACTGCATTGTGTGGATCCTCACACCATGTTTACCTGCCCAACAGTTCAAGCAGATTGAGTGATTTCAGGAATGATAATAATCTGACATTTGCCCTACATATTCAGCATGTCCAGAACAGTTAATCTACACTATATAAGCCCAAACCAGGGCAAATGAACTTGTATCATGATAGAGAAGACTGTTTTGACTCACTAACTTCACATACTGCTTTTTGACTGCTACAATTCCATTAGTTTTGGCTAACTTTATTACAATTACTGTCAAGGTATGTTATGTTGTTTGCAAGTAATAGTTACACATGTCTGAGGTTATTTTTTTTTTACTACAAAATTGAGAGAGGTCTGCACTCCACTCATTTGTGCTGGTATAGAAGGTAAAGCAGTTGCTATTGGAATGATTCTTATTGTAATGTTTCATGGCTTTATAGCAACATCTCTGTGTAGATGTGATCCTATTTGAGAACTTCTATATTAGAAGTATCAATGTCAAGGCTACATTTCAGCAACTATTAAGGCTGTTATATATGCCTGACATAAACAAGTGGCATTCTATTAGAAATGTGTTATGTACTTTATGTTTCTGTTTGCTGGTTGGTGGGAAATGATTGCATCATTACTTAACTGAGTTCTGCCTATAATTACAAATTCCTTTTTAAGGAGGATTTCATGGTTGCTACTAAAAAGAATCACTGATTTGTATTACATATAAAAGCTTTGATATATAGAAAGCAAATATATATTTTTTTACAATAGTCATTTAATACATTTCACTCATTGGTAATTTTGTTATATATTCCAGACTAATATACTGCTGCAGTGGTGCAAGGGTTAGCATTGTCACCTCACATCAAGAGGTTCTACCATTCTATTCTCAGTTGGAGTGCCTTCTGTGTGGAATCTGCATGTCCTCCCGGCAGTAAAATGATGTCTAAAGACATGTAGGTAGGTGCTTGCCTTCCTTGAAGGTTGGACGTCAGCCTGGCACCTCAGCACCGTAAAACTCCACTGCCAATCGTTAGTGGACCAGAGTTATTCTGTGGCGACCCCTAACCAGGAAAAGCCGAAATACATTACTTTTACATTTCTTTATCCATATTCACTTCTGTAATTACTGGGGGTTTTACAGTAATGTCATATGTGTGTATTCATATAGTTCAGTTATGTACATGTTTTAATGAATTCCTGCAAAACTGCATATTTGTTCTTGCCAGTCCATGCTGATTTTTCTAAGAGAGAGAGAGAGAGATAGGAAGAGAAATATATTTAATAAAACTTTGTTTAGAGTTATAAGTAATGAGTTTGTTTATTTTATGTGTCTCTTAGACTGCACAGTTCTCAGTACCCTGTCATCATAATAATATGTAGCTAGAGCTTGCAGACTCACCACTGTGACTGGTTTTAAGGGAAACCTAGCACAAATGCTTAGACTATATAGTAAGAGAACATGGGTTGGCTATCCATGTCCTATTACTCTAGTTAGGAAAACAATTCTGACAACTTCACTGATTTATAGATTTACATATTCATATGGTATACAAGACAGAGTTATTTCATGTCAGAACTCAACTTCATAGGCACTTCCTGCCTTCAGGAGGGGAAAAACAAGTCAGGATGGGGGTGCTGTAAAGGTTTGCCTTAAAGCAAGAACGAGTGTTACTCTGTTCTTGTGGAACATATTCTAGAGATGTGAGAAGAATTACATTATATATATATATATATATATATATATATATATATATATATATGTATGGGTCTCTGACTGATGCTCGATGGTGCTTTTCACTGAAAGTTTAATGGCCGGACATACTTACACAAAAGTGCTTTTAACCAAAAAAACACTTTCAGGTATGTATGCCTGCAGCCAGAGGGAGTCGTGGAGATCATACTATGGTGCAGGTAAGGGAATTTTTTTCCTTTTCCCCACTGTAGTGCAATCTTGGAGTGAGAATATTAATGTAGGGGGGTGTGGGGGGTGCAGGGGGGTGTAGCCCCCCTGCATAAATACCTTTTTGTTGTTTTTTTCTATTTTTTTTAAGGCACTTTAACGAAAGTGCTTTTTTGGTAAAAACGCTTTTGTTAAAGTGTGTTCGGTGATGTTGGATTCGGACTGTTGAACTTTCGTTCAACAGTCCTAGATCAATATGTGTGTACATATATATATATATATATATATATATATATATATATACATATATATATATATATATATATATATATACATATATATATATATATATATATATATACATATATATATATATATATATATATATACACACACACATACATATATAATTATGTATATATATATATATATATATATATATATATATATATATATATATATATATATGTCTCCCATCAGCATGCTTTACTTGTTTGCTGATGGAAATTCAAGTCTTTTGTTTGATTGTTTCAGTAGCAATTTGTTTTATGAATGTGTAGGAGAACATGGAGGGTTGAGTCATTTATAACACTAGATAGTAAAAACAAATTGTGCAGGAGTCTATATGAGACAGAGTATAAAATAGATCTTCAAGCCTGTCTTAGTAACTGGTGGTCTAGTGACTTTTAGTTAGCAATATCTGATGTTTTTATAACTATATAATGTGTTTTTGTAGATACATGGGGCATTACATTCAATAATAGCTTTTATGAGGGCACAATATCTAAGAAAGAGAACTTTTTTATTTGGACGATATACCTTTACTTATGCTACAGAGAAATATTTCCTGACTACTGTTGTTAGTCTGTAGTCAATGTACGGAGTTATTTACTAGAGTATTGAGATCCCTGATGACCATATCATTCCTGAGTGGAGTGTTATATCTAATGTAATACATTGTCGTGTTTTATTTACCAAACCAACAATACTACATTTCTTTGCATTTAAGTTAAGCCCATTTCCTAATGCACCTTTGATTTGTACTGCTTAGCCCTTCCAGATGGCAGTGATTGGCTAATCTACTTAATTATGTTTCTGGTTCAGTGTTTGCTACTTTAACTACATGAGTTCTATCTGAAAGCCATCTTGCAACATTTAAAGATTTAAGCTTAGTTGGAACACCAACACAAGAAGTGCCAAAGTTCTTGGATAGATCCAGGTACACTGTGTGAATCACATGGCTATTATCTATTTATAAGTGACTTTCTTGAAGTTTACTAAATTCAGTAGACATGATCTCCTTCTGAGAAAACTATACTGTGGTAATCTAGAGCAATCCTATTTTTTTATATCAGAGGTTAGGAAATTATATACATAAATTCACTCATTACATGGATTTTCAAGTTATGCTTATTAGGCTGATGTATGAAGGCCCATGGAGATGGCATTTTAGGCTTTGGAAAGTACAGTTAAGACATGTTCCAAAATATTCTAGACTGATGGAGGGACTGTTTCATAGAAGGTGCGTCTGGTGCTATTGGATAAATAGGTAGGTATATTATAAAGGCCCGCAGAGGTGGTATTTACATTTTTGGAGAATGTGGTTGAAACATGTGCCATAAAAATCTTTGGGAGAGGAGGGGATTTAGGAATTCATGGAATTTCAATGACTGCTTCTGGCAGAGAGGTAGCTAGGTCAACTGGCTTCATGGGCAACACAACAAACTGCCAACTCCCAGAGTTTCATAGATAAAGAACAAGTAGTTTGTACATAATAGATCTGTATCTGCCTGAAAGTCAGATAAAATTACTAAAGGGATATATTAGTGTCATGCCTGATTCCTTAACACACACAGACACTAAGAAACACACTGAAACTCACACACACACACACACACACACACACACACACACACACACACACACACACACACACACACACACACACACATCCATGTACAAAAACACATACTGCAAGCAAATCATTTAAATGACCTTAATCTCAATTACAGGTATGTGACTTTAGATACTGTTATCGTGCCCTTCTGTGTAACAAAGCAATTGCATCACTGTTTTACAGGCACAAGCTGGCATATCTTCTGCAGAGCTGACTGTGTCCACTATCAGCTTTCATGCAGGGCAACCTCCCCTTTGTCATACACAAGCAATGGACTTTTTTTTCTGGTGTGATATTTGCACAGATTTATCTGCAAACAAACCTCTCAATCTGTCTCTATTTTGGAGTAATAGTCCTATTTTTATGCCTGACTTACCACTGCAGATAATGAATCTTTAGCTGGGGGGCATGTCCATATTTTCAGATTGGATTTACCAATACATGCATTTTTCTGAATGACCCCCCCCCCCCACACACACACACACATTATTTTTAAAGCATCTAATACATAGAAAAGCACTCTGCATGAACAACATAAGAGTGGCACAAGTAATTTATATAAAGAGGACACTCGTATTTCCCTTTTTCAGAAACAAAAATATATGAACTTATATGGTAGATTTGGAATACAATTCATTAAAGTCTACAGATTTTACTTTATTTGATAATGTACTTTCATTTTCCATAAATTTTGTCACACTATGTTTTTTTAATGTATTTCTGAGTAGTATCCCACATCTGTGCTGGAAGCATGAAAAGTTATTTGTAATTTGATGCAGAAATACTACACTGATTAGATGTCCAGATATTTAAAATGTCTGCAGGTTGAGAGGTATGTTTTCAGGTATGCAGTCTTAAGTATCACAGTGGTAATACCATTATGTGTTAATTCAGAGCATTGATGTGCATCAGTTGTTAATCATCTGATGCAATTAAAGAAAGAGTTATGATTATCTTTGACTTTGAATGTTAATTTTAATTAATGCACCACTATGATCTTCCTGATTCTAACTTTCAGATTTTTGTTGAGATTTTACAGAATCTTTAAGGTTGGTGGTTTGATTTATTATACACCTTACTTAGTCTTTTTTATCTTTTATTATATAGCTTATTTATGTTATGTATCACCAGGATGGTTTATTATTATTATTACATTCCCCAGTATATTTGGTGCTGATTGTAACAACTTAGTTTAGTTATGTAGTTTCTTAGACTGAAGTAAAATTAATTAGCATAAGTGATAGCTGAGATGACATGGGGACTGGCAATTTTGCATTTGAATTTTTAGACATCATCATATGGTTTTATAAGGTTTATCATGTTAAAATAATTGACCAGACTCATTATAGGGGATTTAGATACATTAACATTGTTACACGGGCTAAGGGTAGTGCATTAGAGTGTACTGTATGTGTTGTGCAAGTGCAGGGGAAGAATGTTACTTTGTGGATGATCTTCTATGTTGTGACACAGAGGACAGTGCTGCATATTATCATTTGTGTCAATGGATCTGTGGGACTGGTCTCCATGTTGTAGCACACAGCCTTGGTGCTGAACACAAGCACTGGTGCAGATGAAACCCTTGACCTGGCTGCTTTGATGTGGCACCAACACTTGGTGTTGAACGCCAGCACTGGAGTGAAGGTACATCCATGGGACTGGTTGCCATGAAATGGCATAGAAGTTTGCCACAGTATTGCATTATAAGAGATGTCTTCTGGCTGTCCTACAGAGACATGCCGCAGTGCAACACTGCAACCAAAGGGCATTCTGGGTAATACAGTCAATGAGATATTGTACTGCTGTGTCAGCTTGTTGGCTATACATTTTATGGATGATGCAATATGGTTGCAATAGCCTAAGTCAGTGCTCTAGCATAACCTATACCTATAATGGAGGATGGGGGGTGGAGGAGGTGCAACATGGCTGCAGTATGTATAATTTGTAAATTCTTGGATACACCCCTGTTGGCTAAAGTATCTTTGGAGTTTTTAGTTAAGCAATAAGCATTTATTTATATGTAGCAAAGGGGGCATTGTAATGAATGATTGATCAAATTACTTCTTTTGCCCCTTGGAAATTAACTGGATCAGATAGAAGGATTTCTTGACAGTTATGGAAACATACCGGTTGAATGAGACAGAATTGTCCACAAGAGTATCCTGGTCTCTTTTGATAATGATCATTTAAAGATGAATACCATTTATAATATATGTAATGGGAACAGATTTTTTGCTGAATCATACTATGCTGCAGTTTATTTGGACATAACCTGAGACTGTTTTCTTTCTCTTCTGTTTGTTTTTTGTCCCCTTCTATCATTCCACCATCCTGACAAACCAGTGCCCATGTCCACACTAGGTCTACCAGATGATCTCCTATGCCATGGTCTTACTACAATAATACTGGGGCTAATCATAGCTCTTAAGGACATTCTGGGAGCTCATCTGTCTCCACATCTGTCCATGTTTTTTCCTTTGTCTGCTCTATGCACCCCCCCCCTTCATGGTGATATTGGTACATCCAAGGGAGATGCATGCAATGGGAAACTTTTTGTGTATTGCCCTGCTTCTGTGGCAATGCAACCACATTCACCCCATGTTTCCTGTTGGATCACACCACCCCCAATGAAATCCCCTGTCTCCAGTAAGGATCATTGCTGAGAAGTCCATATTGCCACCCTCTTGCTGGGATAAGCATGCCTACCCCTCCCCACCAATCCCTCAGTCAACTGAGCTGCTGGTCCACATAGGTCAAAGCAAGGCTCTATGCCAGTATGCCACCTGAATGGTGGAACATGAGACTGTTTTCAGTACACAAGTTTTGTGTGTATTCCAGCCCTTAATAAACTGTTTAATATCACTGAATGAGTGGATAACAGTGCCCATCTAGCAGTCACAAGTAAACTTCTTTAATCACCCTTGTAGGATATTGGATTGGATGTCTGTAAAATAAATACTAAACAGGAGAAGATCCAGCAGTGATCCCATGATATACCACTAGCTGCAGTTTTACTTTCTGAGATGGCATCAAAAGCTTTCACAACCAGCCATCTCCTAGGTAGCCAGTCTGCAATCAACTGGATGACTTACTGGTTTACATTAAGTTTGTCTAAGTTTTTAATACTACCAGCATGGCGAATGGTGCCAAAAGCCTTGGCAAGATCAAGATAAGTAGTGTGTACTAATAGTCAACTCTCCATAGCTTCTCAGTGTGCACCAAAAGCCTACTGTCCATAGCTTCTCAGTGTGCACTTAGAACCTAGTGTCTGTAGCTTCACAGTGTGCACCAAAAGCCTACTGTCCGTATCTTCTCAGTGTGTACTGAAAGCCTACCATCCATAGATTCTCAGTGTGCATTGAGAGGCTAATGTCCATAGCTTCTTAGTGTGCACTGAGAGCCTAAAGTCCATAGCTTCTCGGTGCCTACAGAGAGCCTACTTAATAGCTTCCCAGTGTGCACTTATAGCCTACTATCAGTAGCTTTTCAGTGTGCACCAACAGCCTACTGTCCATAGCTTCTCAGTGTGCACTGACAGCCTACTGTCGATAGCTTCCCAATCTGCACCAACAGCCTACTGTCCATAGCTTCTCAGTGTGCACCGATAGCCTACTGTTGATAGTTTCTCAGTGTGTACTGAGAGCTTAGTGTCTATAACTTCTCAGTGTACACTGACTGCTTACTAGCTATAGCTTCTCTGTGTGCACAAAGAGGCTACTGTCCATAGTCTATCAGTGTGCACAGAGAAGCTACTGTCCATAGCCTGTCAGTGTGCACTGACAGCCTATGTCTATATCTTGTCAGTGTGCACCAAGAACCTAGTGTCCATAGCATCTGTAAACCTTGAAAAGAAGATTACCAGGTTCAGGAGACATTATCTGCCCTTCAAAAAAAAATGATTGAGGTCAGTTAATTTGCCTGTATCTGCATGTTTACTGCTGTGATGCATTCCAGGGCTTTGTATATACAGTTGGTGAGGGTGATGGACCTGAAATTGTCTCCGTCTGTAGAAGGCTCAGCCTTGACGTCATGTGGCCATTCTCAAGGCATCAGCACAAATCCTCTGGATAAACTGTGGTTGAATAGATTAAGCAGAGGATCAGATATTGTATACTTGATGCTGAGGAATATGCAGCCTGATATGTTGTCTGGTCCCATGGATGTATTACTTTTAGACAAGGGTTCTCAGGTTTGGTCCAATGTGATTTCAGAGGTTACTAAATTTTCATAGATACAGAGAAAACTGTGTGGGTAGATAAGGTAAAGACAGTGCTAAATGTGTTTGCTAATATATTAGCTATATACTTTTGTTTGAAATATGTGATATCATTAAACATGAGCTCCCATAATTTTTGGACATTTTTTTCTTAATTGCCTGATATAAATAAAGAAATATTTGTAGTTTCCTTTGATATCTGTATTAACTATAGCTTTCTTTACATCTTCCTATTCTACACTTAAGTACCTTATCATTTTCCTCTTTTTATTATAATTTTATTAATATGAGTTGTGATGCCCATGCCCTGCCCAACAATCAAGGAGCCTCAATCCTCACCACTTACACCAGAGAGGAAAGGATAACAAATACACACAGTAAAGTGCAGTTTCACTTAAGAGCACACAGAGATCACAGTCAGCCCAGAGCTGGTCGCTCCCTTGCTCCCCATGTCCCTAATAAGACTCCCCACTGGCACAGCTATAGGGTCCAGATCTCAGCCAGCTGGGCAAGCTATAATCTCCAACACCATCTCTGTCCAACCAGTGCTTCGTGTCCCTGCCTAAGTACCTGACGCACACAAACTTTGAGATAAGAGTTTATACAACCACACAGACACTTCTGTGGAAGGCTGGCACAGGTTATCCAGCCATGCCCCTTTTACCCAGATTATTCGGTAGTACCACTTGCCACCACCCAGCTAATAATTATCAGCTACTCAAAGGCCCTTAAAAGGGTGTCCAATTATTACTCTGCAATATTATTATCCAATTTGTAGTGTGACTAATCAGTCAAAGCTTATTTGGAGTGACTTGGACAGTAAACTCTATAAATATACGATGTACTCTAGAGCTTAAATTATCTCCACACAAACCAGCCACCGTTAAAAGGTTTTAAAATATTTAATAATAAATAATTAAAACCACAAGACAATACTTTCTACTACACAGTCAGTGCTAGACAAGAGTTCAGAGATCATACAGAAATACTTAATATAATTCAGTAGTACAGTTCTGACATCACAGAAAAACACTTAATTCTAATCTTTCTAGCTTCTAGCTATCCCTAAATGAAAACACAAATCTAAGAAAACTTACATAAGAAAACAGGAAGAGTGCTGTGAGTTGGATGATCCAGGCAAAAATGCTTAATGCCTTCTGATTCTCTCTGTTTAAATTGCTATTGCAGTTCTGATAAACATTACATCATCTTTTACTCTTTCCTGGAGTTCCCAGGCTACACATTAACTGCATTTACATTCTTAACATCTCACTTTTGTTATCTTGCAGCTGGTCAGGAACAAAGCAATAAAAATACATTTGCATGTTTAAATCTAGCAATTTAACTCTTGGTTAAAACAACAGAAAGAATTTCTTCATCTAGACTTTTTGGCACCATTGTCTACTTCAGAGGGTCACCACATGCTTTACTTTGGTCAGTAGAGTGCACTGTTGTCACATTTATTTCCAGTTCCACATGTAACAGTATTTCTTTACATTTAAGACAACAAGAATGTAGTTTACATTCATATTTACAAATGACAGAATTATCTGCAAAAATCTATCTTACTAGGCTGGCAGCCTTCACACTTTTCTACCAGTCTTCACACCCCCCCCCCAGGAGAACTCAAGCTAGTTTTTTAAGTGACCCTCGAGAAACGCCGCTTGAGAGGGTTAGGTCTATCTGAGTGTACCTCACCCCATTCCCTGTCTTGAGAGCCTATCTGCATTGGCATTGATACTCCCACTGCGGTGCTGCACTCACATAGCATATGCTTGCAACCCTAGGCTCCATCTTAGCAACTTAGGATTTTGCTGGATGACTCTGTTTAACCATGTTAGGGGGTTGTGATCTGTCATAACAGTGAATTTATTTCCATACAGATAAGTCTGAAGTTTCTGCAATGCCCACACTATGGCTAGACATTCCTTTTCTACAACTGCATAGCATTCCTCCCTGGGTTGGAGCCTATGACTAAGATAAACCACTGGGTGCTCTTTCCCCTCTGAAGAAATCTGGTTAAGTACAGCCCCCACCCCATGGTTTGAAGCATCCACCTGCACAACAAATTATTTGATGTAATCTAAACTGGCTAACACAGGGGGTCCTCCCAAAGCTTCTTTAAACTTCTGGAATGCCTGCTCACATACTGGGGTCCACACTACCTTACCTGGCCTGTTCTTCCTTTTCAGGACTATGAGGGGAGCAGCTATGGCACTATAACTGGGGACAATCTTTCTATAGTACCCTGCTGTCCCTAAAAATGCTCTCTCCTGCTTTTTTAGTAACAGGTGCAGGCCATGCCTGAATGTCTTTCACTTTGCAGTTTCTGGCCTTATCTTACCACTCCCCACTCTATGTTATAGGTAGAAGAACCCCACCATACCCACCTGACATTTGCTCGGCTTAATGTTCAGTTCTGCCCTCTGTAGTCTGCCCAGCACCTCCCTGACATGCTGAAGGTGCTCTGGGCAGGGATGGCTATAGATGGCAATATCAGCCAGGCAAGCCAGGGCAAACCCTCCTGCTCCTGCTAGGATATTATCTACCAGCCTCTGGAGAGTCCCTGGGGCATTATTCATCACAAAGGGCATCTTTGTGAACGCATACGAGCCAAATGGAATCACAAAGGCTAACTTCTCTCTAGCACTGGGAGTCAAGGGCACCTGCCAGTAACCCTTGGTAAGATCACTGGTTGTAAGATATTTTGCCCTACTCAGCTGCTCTAAGGTCTCATCTGTCCTAGGCATGAGGAAAGCATTCAACTCTGTGTGACTATTTAATTTCCTGTAGTCCACACAGAACCTGGTGCTGCCATCCTTCTTTGGCACCAGCACCACTGGGGAGGCCCAGGGACTGTTGGACACTTGAATTACCCACAGTTCCAACATCTCCTGTACCTCCTCCTTCATGGTCTGTCTGACTCTCTCAGGCACCATATAAGCGGCCTGCCTAATAGGCCTTTGGGGTCCTGTATCCACCTGGTGCTGCACCAGGTAGGTGCACTGTGGTTTCCCAGTGAACATGTCCCCAAATTCCTGCAACACTGCTCGGATTTCTCGAACTTGGGTAGGAGATAGCTGCTGGGACTTTGCTACCCCTTCCGCTGCGGTGTCAGCCCGAGCCTCACTGAGAAAATCAGTCACCAGATCTCCCTCAGACTCCTCCTGCAATCCACTGCAAATGCTCAGCACAAGGGCCTTCTTATCATGGTAAGGTTTCATCATGTAAACATGGTACAATTTGTGCCCCTGCCTTCTTCCTAGCAGTTATACCATGTAGTTAACATCACTTACCATTCTTACCACCTTGTAGGGTCCCTCCCAAGCTGCTTGCAACTTGTTGTGCCTGACAGGAATGAAAACCATTAACTGCTGCCCCACAGCATACTCTCTAGCTCGTGCATTCCTGGCATGCCACACCTTTCTCTGTTGTGCTTCTGCTAGATTCTCCGGGGCCAAGCCCATGAGTTCCCCAAGCCTTGTCCTGAGGTTCAGGACATATGCCACAACATACTCCTTGTGAGACTTGCACTCACCTTCCCAATCATCTCAAATTAAATCTAGAGGTCCTTTCACCCTATGCCCATACGACAACTCAAAGGGTGAAAAACCTGTGGATTCCTGAGGAACATCTCTGTAAGCAAAAAACAGATGGGGCAAATATTTGTCCCACTCCCTCTTAAACTGATCTGCAAATGCCCGTAGCATGGACTTGATTGTAGAGTTTAACCTCTCAACAAGACCATTAGTCTGGGGATGGTAGGGGGTGGTTTTCATGTGCTTCACCCCACAGGACTTCCACAGACAAGCCAGCAGGACTGACATGAAATTGGCACCTCTGTCAGTCAGTAATTCTTTTGGGAAACTTACCCTGCTGAAAATCTCTAACAAAGCATCTGCCACCTTCTCTGCCTCAATGGAGGAAAACGCCACTTCCTCAGGGTATCTGGTAGCATAATCCACTACCACTAGGATATACTTTTTCCCTGTGGAACTTGGGGTACTCAGAGAACCCACAATATCCATAGCTACCCCCTGAAATGGCTCCTTAATCACAGGCAAAGGCATCAAAGGAGCTCTCACCTTGTCCCCTGCCTTGCCTACCTTTTGGCAATGCTCACAGGTCCTGCAGTATCCTGTTACATATCTGGAAATTCCAGGCCAATAGAAGTTCTGCATAATATGTCTCTTTGTATGTTTTATGCCCATATGACCTGCAAAGGGAATATCATGGGTTATGGCTAGAAGCACCCGATGGTAGGCTCTAGGCACTACCAACTGCTGTACTCTCTCACCTTCTAGCCCTCCCTCAGAGGGCTACTCTCTGTATAGTAACTATTTGTACCAGTATACAGATTCCCCCTTTCCTTGAGAATCAGGTACCTCCCTAGCTACATGCCTCAGGCCTTGCAATGTAGGGTCTGAGAGCTGAGCCTGTCTCAACTCTCTCCTTGTAACCCTTCCCAGCTCCCCTTCTACAGGAAGTCTGGCATCCTCTGACAGTGGTGCCTCATTGTCAGCCTGGGTACTACTACTCACCTCTACCTTTACAATCACTCTGTCCAAGGGACCATTAGTACCGACAAGCAGCTGTGGCTCACCTTCAGTTTCACTGCTACAGCATAGCTCACTCCCTGAAGTAACCACCTCAGCAATCCTGGCTGCAAGTATGCAGTCTGTCTGGATCTCTCCCAGGCTACCAGACCCACATGCTTGTCTCCTAACCTTATTGCGTGTAACTGCATAAGCACATGGTACTGCTTCATCCAAATCCTTTCCTATCAGGACATCTGCAAGATGGTAGTTTAGTACCCCTCTTGTCTCAAGACAACCTACTATTGGCATGTTGTCTTTCCCACTTACTGGCTCTCTCATCTTTGGTTCCCCACCTTGCCTCTGTGCACACCTGCATGCCGCATGGCCCCATTGGTTGCATTCAAAACATTTAACCCTAGGTCCTGGATGTGTACCTGGACTAGTGACTTCCCCTGCTATAGGCAGATTCTGTTGGGGCAGTCTGTGCTGCCCCCCATGGGTTCCTTTAGAACCATGAGCAGTACTGGAGGTCCCCTTCCTGTGCAGGGCTGCCCTGCTTCCCAGGTATACTCATCTGAAGTAGCACATTGTCTGTCAGCTAACCAGATCCTCATGTCCTCAGGCAAAGTGCTAAGGGCTTGTTCCCTCGCCAAAAGGTCTGCTAGCCCTTCAAAAGTGGTTACCTGACATCCACTTACCCACCTATGGAAATAAGTGCTCAATTCAGCAACATATTCACACACACTTTCATCTACCTTGCATCTATGCTCATGAAACTTTTTTTTTATACATTTCAGGTGTTAGCTTAAACAGTTCTAAAGGGCATTTCTTAACAGCAGTATAATCAAAACATGCAACAACCGACATTTTGGATAAAACAGTTACAGCTTCACCATGGAGTAAGGGGGTCAGGAACCGTACCCAGAGCCCTTCATACTGTTTACATACCCTCTCAAACATATGAATGAAACTATCAAAAATATCCCCCTCTTTAAACTACGGAAGAAATTTACTGACCTTTTGTGCTTCTGGGGTCCAGTTACTCCCTTCCCCATTACCTCCATGACTCTGGCAAAGAGTCAGCATCTCCTTCTCATGCTGCCTCTGCTTCTCTTGTTCCTCAGCCTGCAGATGTAACAGTTTCTCATTCTCCTCAGCATGCAAATGTTGCAGTCTCTCATTTGCTTCTAATTCCATATGCCTGGCCTCCAACTCAAATCTCTTTAGCTCCAGCTGGATTTTTAAGTCCACTGCAGAAAGGTTGAGCTGCCCATTCTCTGAGGGTATTATATCTCCACTGCCAGTCTAATTGTCCTCCTGGTTGCTGTTTTCTGATGCAGCTGTAACCAAGGCTGCAATCAGGTCTGCCTTAGTCAGGTTTCCATGCACCAGTCCCCTAGCCTGGCACATCTCCAACAGCTGGCTCCTTGTCAGTTTTCCATACTCCTCTGTTGACATGCTGCCTGCTCACCCTGACTAACTAAGCTAACAAAGAAATAAAACAATTGTGATCTAAACTCTATTCACTGTGTGGCTGTTTTAGAGTATAAAAACACCTTCAAAGCTCACTGTACAGAAGCTACAGGATTCACTCTACCCACATCATTACAAGCCAATTAGTATTTGCCAACTAATTAATATGTGATGTGGATATTCCACCACTGCCACCAATTAATATGTGACACCTGTGCCCTGGCCCAGCAATCAAGGAGCCTCAATCTTCACCACAAACACTAGAGAGGGTGTCTGATATGAGAGGAAAGGATAACAAATACACACAGTAAATTGCAGTTTCCCTTAAGAGCACACAGAGAACACAGCCGGTCCAGGGCTGGTCGCTCCCTTGCTCCCCAGGTCCCCAATAAGACTCCCCACTGGCA
Source organism: Protopterus annectens (assembly GCF_019279795.1). Lineage (NCBI taxonomy): Eukaryota > Metazoa > Chordata > Ceratodontiformes > Protopteridae > Protopterus > Protopterus annectens. The sequence goes on along the minus strand of NC_056725.1, from coordinate 1,003,395,652 downwards.
CAGCTATAGGGTCCAGATCTTAGCCAGCTGGGCAAACTAAATCTCCAACATCTTCTCTGTCCAACCAGTGCTTCATGTCCCTGCCCAAGTAGCTGACACACACACACTTTGAGATAAGAGTTTATACAACCACATATACACTTCTGGGGAAGGCTGGCACAGGTTCTCCAGCCGTGCCCCTTTTACCCAGACTGTACTGTAGTACCACTTGCCACCACCCAGCTAGTAATTATCAGTTACTCAAAGGCGCTTAAAAGGGTGTCCAATTATTACTCTGCAATATTATTATCCAATTGGTAGTCTGGCTAACCAGTCAAAGCTTATTTGGAGTGTCTTGGTCAGTAAACTCTATAAATATGCAATGTACTCTAGAGCTTAAATTATCTCTACACAAACCAGCCACAGTTAAAAGGTTTTAAAATATTTAATAATAAATAATTAAAACCACAAGACAATACTTTCTACTACACAGTCAGTGCTAGTCAATAGTTCAGAGATCGCACAGAAATGCTTAAAATAATTCAGTAGTACAGTTCTGACATCACAGAAAAACACTTGGTCTAATCGTTCTAGCTATCCCTAAAAGAAAATACAAGTCTAAGACCACTTACATAAAAAAAAAAACCAGGCAGGGTGCTGTGAGTTGAATGATGAAGACAAATGCTTAATGCCTTCTGATTCTCTCTGTTTAAATTGCTATTGCAGTTCTGGTAAACATTACATCATCTTTTACACTTTTCTGGAGTTCCCAGGTGACACATTAACTGCATTTACATTCTTAACATCTCCCTTTTGTTATTTTGCAGATGGTCAGGAACAGAGCAATGAAAATACATTTGCATGTTTAAATCTAAAAATTTAACTCTTGGTTAAAACAATAGAAATAATTTCTTCATCTAGACTTTTCGGCACCACTGTCTACTTTAAAGAGTCACCACATGCTTTACTTTGGTCAGTAGAGTGCACTGTTGTCACATTTATTTCCAGTTCCACATGTAGCATTTTTTCTTTACATTTAAGACAACAAGCCTGTAGTTTACATTCATATTTACAAATGACAGAATTATCTGCACAATTCTATCTGGCTAGGCTGGCAGCCTTCACCCTTCTCTACCAGTCTTCCCTTGATCATTCCACTAGAAAAGTATATTCTTGAATCTGCTATTATATTTAGGGTGGATGAGTAATAAATTGCTATGCAGATGGAGGTGATTGCAACATTACTCTTAGCTGGGTCCATTTACAGGGGATTGTTTGAATTTTATATATGTTTTTAAAAGTTGAAGTGGGACTGTGCTGATGATGCCCCTAAAAACAGCCTCATTTGGTTGTAAGGTGGTACTACTAAGCCTGGTTGGGTTGGGTCAGATTTAACGAAATATGATCATATAGAGGGTGGGGAAAAGGCAGGGCTAGGTTAATAAGGATGAAGCCAAGGATATTATTGCCTCTAGTGGGTAGTATTACAATTTGCTCTAGCACATTGGCATTATTATAGTCTAGGAAACATGGACCATTTCCATTTTTTGAGGTATAAGTATGCAAGTTACTGTCTGAGTAATTGAAATCCCCTAGCAAGAAGGCATCTGCTTTGTTATTTAAACCATCAGTGATGTTAAGGTAATTTCCATGATGCCCAAGGACATTGATGAGAATCAGTAGTAGTAGTAAACAATGAAGCAATAGCTGTCTTTGTTAAATGTGATTTGGAGCTCCTGCAGCTCAAAGTTAGGAATATGGGTAACCTGACATTGGTTGATGGTGTATCTGACAAATGCAGATACTATCCTACAGTTACTACAGGGCCTGAAGGCACATAATATGCTAGACATTGGCATAGAGGGAGTGATTTCACTACACTGAAACCCATTCATCCATCCATTGTTGATAACCCACTTTACCCTTTACAGGGATACTGGAACCTACCTTGGGGGTACATGGATGCCATGAGTATAAGCCAATTCTAGATAAGTCACTGGTTCATCATAGAATACCCACTGTCACTCACTCACACACTACACACAAACGCATGAAAGATTTGGTGATTGTCAGTTTACATGCTGCATTGCTTTTAGCTGGAGAAAGTAAATTACAACATCTGTAAAAAAGCTAAGTTAGATATGGTAAGGAACTTGCAGGCTACACACAGAAGACCCTATGCTGAGAATCTGTTTGGAGATCCCTTTCTTGTGAGGTAAAATATTTTGTACTTCACTGTAGAGTACAGAAAATCAGAATCACTAAACTACATCAAAGTATGGCAAAACAGGATAAGAACTGCTTGATTATGATTGTATAGCTGTGATGTAAACAGAAACAAGGGCAAGAGAGACAGACTTGGCCCTGTTCAATACTTTTATGACTTATATTTCAAACTGGACAGAATGAAAATGTATATTTTTCCACTGGTCTCCTCACCAATTCAACTGTCATGTTATGACACTTCTCTCGCACCTCAAAATTCACTAACAGACTAAAATATGATCTTAGTTCATGAAGAGTTCATTGAGTAACCATCTTGGTTTAGTTTTGGTATCAACACTGCAATGTTTCTTGACCCCTGCACCAGTTTGCATTAGTAATTAATAGTCCATAAAGTGCTATATCTTCTGAGCTGGCATATTAATTTAAGGAAGATGTCAAGGGGTACAGCCCCAAATGAGTTTGTTAGAAATGGCCTTTCCGGGCGGTGAAAGTAGTATAAAACTACTAACAGAAAGTAATGACCACTGTCAGGATACATTCTGTCCATATTCTAATCTATGGATATTATTTGTATTGTTTATGATGTTAATCGAATTTTTCATTCAAAGACTTTAGAGTTTGGTGGGTGTTTTGCATTTATTATTAGATCTATGTTTCTCATCCTAACACTATATATGATATGATATGTTGTACAGAGCAAGTGAAGAAAAAATAAATTGAATCAATATTTCTAAGTGATATATGTGGCATAAAAAATTAAAACTGAAAAAGTTTGGCATGGAATCAGAACAATTCAGAGGAGAAATACAATGTAAGAAAAAATGTTGTGACAGGAACAAGAATTTAATTTAGATTATTGCATCGGTGGCTTTTAAACAAGCTAAAACTGCAAAGGACTGATGTAATTAACCAGCAGAATAAGGATATATGGTGACTGTTATGTAAAGATTTATAGCTACATTTTCAGAACTATGTGCAGTGTATAGATGTTCAAAGGTAGTGAGAAGTTATTAAGGGCCTGATTAAGAATCCCATTAATCAGAAAGTGATATGTCCTAGTATATTTAACTGCATTAATAGAAAAGAAAGTCCAAGGTATAACTGAAGCCTTCAAGTATCCAAAATCTCACAGTGCCAAGTATGTCAGCTATTCCATGCAAAGAAACTTTTTCAGCTACATACTGTGAGAATCTGTAGTTCAATTTAAATTTATGACAAAAATTTAAATATTTCAGTATAATTAATTTAAGTTTGAACATGATAAAAATTTTAATATAGCACAGTCTGTTAAGCAAGCAGTAATGTCTGACGAGGAAGATTTCCTGAGAAAAGAATTGACCTCCCATGGGTATTGTGAGAGGTCCAACACCACAAGCTACAAGCAACAACAAGGCACCAAGATACTCTTACCAAGTTGATCACTTCTTCAAGGAAGTTGCTTGTAAATTATTTAAATTCTTTTAGCACCTTAAAATTCTAAACATATTTACAGACTTTCAGCTGTTTTCCTTTGTTATTTAACATTTCTTACCCCTTTCATAGTTTCTAGGCCTATCTCTCTAAATCTCTATTCTTTTAGTCATTCCATTTGATTTTTTTTTCCTTCATGGAAATTCATTTTTTAAACCGTTAAGAAGCATTTTCATTTAGCGAAACTGCATTGTAACCAAGTGAAGTGCAAAAATCTAATGTTAACCTGTAACTTTATTAGAAAGTATAAAAATGCTATAACACTCTAGAAAAATAAATAAAAACTGTGTAACATTATGTTTTATAAAAAATGTAGAACAACTGTATATGAAGAATTGAAAGCTTTGCAACTATGTGAACTTAAAGCTTATAAGTACATACCAAGTCTGCTTGCAAGGTTTATTGCCTCTGAGCCATGTTAGTGACTGGAAATATCTCTGGACCAGTCCTCCTGACTGATTATCAAACAGCAAATACAATAAATAAATACAAGCCACTCATTATATATTCATTCATCTTATTGTTTAGACAATGCTTGCTGATGGAAGGCCTCTTGCTCTCTATATAATAATTGTTCCTCGGTGCATGGTTTTCTCAGAATTCTTAAGCCAAGAAGTTGCAACAAATGCATTCTCTTTCTCTGTCTTTCTCTGTCATTGCCTCACGCTTTGTATTTCTCTGCATACACATGCGTGCACACACACACACATACACACAATCACACACACAAATGCTTACACTAAGTGTACACTGTGCTGAGTGAACAGACAACACGAGCATAACTCACACCTTCTTCCTCATAATTTTAGTTTTCCTACTGATATTCTTGCAGCAATAAATATCGAGAGGGAGGTCATAAATGTTACTGCAAAGTGTAGAATACATGTACACTTAATGTAATATTTCTGAGTGCCTATAAAGCACAAGCAATGTGGCAGGGATGTTCTTGCATAGATAACGTGTACACTTGGTGTACACTTTGAGTAAGCATTAATGAATCTGCACTATACACTTACATTACTTTTTAATTAGTTTTTCCATTTCTTTAAATGAGGTGAGTGGAAAGCAAAACGGCACATACTTCTTTTACTAGTGAAGTTTTATATTTTTATTTTTCACTGTTACCTATAGAAAGTGCAAATCAGTACTTTTCAGCTAGCAGTGGAAACAACTTTGTGTTAGCACATGGAAACCTCCAGTCACTCACACACTCCCAAACACAAAGTAAAACACACACATGTATAGTATTGCATATACACGCACACACACGCACACACACACACACACACACACACACACACACACACACACACACACACACACACACACACACACACACACACACACACACACACATACATGCATACACACCCACACACATGCATACTCACAAACACATGCACACCACATACCCCATACCTGTCCCTATTATAAGAATTATCCTTGCCCTGGTGATTCATGGATGATAAAAGTCACTCCTTAAAGTCAGGCATTCAATTTCCACACTTCACACCCTCCAGAAAATGCATGATAGTGGAAAAGCTGTTATCTTTGTGACTTTGAAAGTTTACAAGAGGAATCCATCCTTTATTTTCTCAATTCATGAATTTTGCTCTGATGTCTTCCACTATGAGCTTGAGAGGTAAGCTTAACATTCCCCGTACCTCTCCCTCATAAGTCAAGAACATTATTTGTTAAGATATTGAGAAGTGTTTTTGTGGTCTGAGTATGTTTGTTATATATTGTGGCATATATATAGGTTCATGGGTAGGTACTAGGCAATCAGCCCAAGGGCCTATGTAAGCCTAGTCAACAAGGTTCCCTGACTTTTGCCACCCAAGAAAGTTATTTTCCTGTGCCCCTGTCGAGCAGAGCCACAGAAGTGATCCCCAGGGTGTATTTTCTATTTCCCATCCAATCATCAAGATTTTTCTTGAAGAGTGATAATGAGGAACTTTGCTTGACATAGATAGGTAGTCTGTTCCAGAGTATGGGAAGTCTGTGGGACAGGAATTTATCCCTCCAACATGTTCTATTTATTGCGGTGACAAGGTTTAGGTCCCTAGACCATGTATCTTGGAGGGATTGGGATTTCTTTAGATGTAGCATGTCCAACAGCTCTGGGTTTAACATAACTTTGTATGTCAGGCAGTGATTACCTCGAAGTAGTTGATATGCTATGGAGTAAAGCTGGAGTTTTTTGAGACGGTCAGTGTAGGACATCTGTTTGAGGCCAGTGATCCTCTTGGTGAGGTACTTCTGTGGCCTTTCCAGCTGTTGCAGATGTCTTGTGATGTACATTCCAAAAGGGACATTGTACTCGATAATGGGTCTAATGAGTGCCAAGTAGAGGGGAACAATGACCTTTTTTTTCCTGGATGAGGACCCTTTCATGATGAGGTGTGCCACACTGAAGGATTTCCTGACTACTGTGGCAATGTGATTACCAAAGGAGAGACTACTGTCCACCCGAGTCCAAAGGTCTCTTATCACACCTTCGGCATTAAGAGGACTGCCGCCTATGTAGTAGTTCATGGGAACAAAGTTTTTAGCAAATGGGATGACAATGCACTTTTTGGCATTTAGCTTGAGGCCATGGCTCTGACACCAGGCATCTCTCAGTCAGGCTCTTCTGTAGGATGTCCACATAATTTGGGGACTCGAGTATGGCACCTAGTTTGTAGTCATCTGCAAACTTTTTGAGCCAAAGGCCCTCTGTGTTAGCCCTTATTTCTGAGAAGTAGATACCAAACAGGAGAGGACCCAGAACTGAACCCTGTGGTACTCCACTTGTCACTAGTTTGAAGTTAGATTTGGAGTCTGCAACTTTTACAGTATGGGTTCTGTCAGTGAGCCAGTTGGCAACCCATCTTGTGACATATGGATTTATACCCAGTTTAGAGAGTTTATCTATAATATCACCACAACCCAAAAGACACATAACCCACAGACAATATATACATTATATATATATATATATATATATATATATATATATTGTCGAGTGTTGTTTCTTAGTTTTCTAATTTAATTAAAGAATAATTTGCAATTGCCCTTGGTTTCAGATGCCAACTAGATTTCATGGGCTGTCTTAGTAGATCTAATATTTATTTTTTTTAATTTTTAGTCTAATTCCTAATATTTTCCTTGACTTGGGAGCCTTTAAATCTGCTGCATACTATATATATATGTTCTGGGTCCTCTCCTGTTTGGTATCTACTTCTCGGAAGTAAGGGCTAACACAGAGGGCGTTTGACTGATGAAGGGGTCTATATTAAATAAGTGAGCACTTAAAAAAGTGAACACTTATTAATCTACCCCAGTTCAGCGAATGCTGAAAATCCCGAACACTCAGAACAGCAATTTTTTTCCCAGGGAAAAAAATTGCTGTTCCACAAAAAAACAAAAAAACAAACTTAAAACAGTATTTAATGTGAGGGGCTTCACCCCCCACCCCCCCTACTTAAATATACCAACTCCGAGATTGCACCACAGTGGAGGAAATGGCAAACTCCATAAACCGGCCCAGCGATTTTTTTCCCTGAGAAAACAAATTGCTGTTCTGGGTGTTTGGGATTTTCAGCGTTTGCTGAAATAGGGTCGACAAATCAGCGTTTGCTTTTTTAAGCATTCACTGATTCAATATAGACCCTAATACATGTATACTGTATATTTATTTATGTGGGTATACAACTCCTTGGTGAATTTAACTGCTGAATTGATGTCAGTGCAATGCTGTTATAAGTGATTATCAAGACTTCTTGAAGCGATATATGTACTTGAATCCTTTGAATTACACTAGAGTGGCTTCAGGGGTTTAGCTAGTTTAAGGGAAAACATTATTAGCTGTACATGATGACACTACATTGGTAAGACCTAGATTGGTTAGATCTAAACACTTCTGAATGTATCTTATATTGATGATGTAGATATGCTGCTCAATTGATGGATGATAAAAGTCTCCCAGCATGATTGATTTGTTATAGTAAAAGTCTCCCAGCATGATTGATTTGTTATTTATCGTATATGTTTACCCCTGACATTTAGGAACATGACATGAACTTCTGGGATCATAGGAGGGATCATGGAACAAGTAATATGTTGATAATTTTGTTTAGAGTGATCTGAGTTTAGTAAGTTAATTTTGTGAGTCTCTGTGAATCTGTATGGAGGTGATAAGGTCTGTCAATGATATGGATATGCCCCCATGGCTGCATTGAGTCTAAAAGTGTGGCAGGCATTAAACACAGATGGAGGGTGTGTTTTCTGGGCATGTAAACAGAGTTTCAGTGATTACAGATACATGGATGTCTTCCAAATGCAAAACTGCCTTGGGGTTGTCAGCTTGCTGTTTAGACTTTTGGAATTGAGCAGAGCCAGCATAACTTGCTCTTGTTTTGATACTGACACATTTGCTAAGTTGGAATGCTCATTAACTGAACTTTACCTAAAAAAGGCAGTGGGGGAAGCAAAGGCTTTAGCCAGTATGCAGAGGCCTTTGAATGAATCTTGCAGACCATCCTTTGCAGAGCAAGTAGGACTGTCAATATCTCATTCTAAGCTGACACATACTTAATCCTCCTAGAATGACATCAACTACTTAATTAATTGCTGAATTCAGTCATCTTTACTTTTGTGCCTAGACATCATTCATGTAGAAGGGAGGATTCCATTCAGTATTAGGCACTTGCATGCATTTCAGATATGCACAGAGAGCTCAGATGTGACTCTATGCATCTACTTCAGGGACTTTCACTTCATGTCAGTCATCACCACAAACAGAATTACCATTTAATAGTTATATTTGTCTTGTGCAAGGGTCCTAAGGGCCTTTGAGACAGCTAAGATCCTGGCAAATAAGTGACAACTCATTGTCATCCTGTTTATATCCAAGCAAGTAGTGGAGAGACTATGTGTTTCACTATGGAGTTGCCAATTAGTAAAATAATTGTGTTGGTGAAGTGGTCTGGTGTACTGTAATTCAGACCCTTTGTCTTATGGTGACTCTTTATCAAAGCTGAGATACTATGTGCTGTGATGTTTGATTTTAATTTTTTGAGACTTAAAATCCTTATTGGTCTAGGAGGCTTAGGCAAGGATTGCTTTACAGAGTCAGCACATGGCATTAAATTATGTGCCAGGGTTGGGTGCACTGCACGTGGTGTGCCAGTGCAATGCACACAATCTGTGCTTTTTGTAAGACTGGTGCCTCCATATCTCTTAACTATCTGCATCTCTCATAAAAAGAGTTGTTTGTGTTTTAGTAAGATGTAAAGTTCATTATCTGTGAACATATGTTAATTGTTACACTGCTTTAGAATATCTAATGCTATGAGGCTGCCAACAGAGGAGAAATCAGTAGTCTGACCTTCTATATTGTCCAGTGTGCAGAAGAACTTGGTTGATTCATGGAGGGCTGCAGAGTTTAATTAAGACACAATTTTATGGTCTATTGATATAGTTATCCATTATAGGCTGGTGCAAGCTCCTTTTAAGGTGATAAGTCCACAGCTGTGCACAGCTTGCTGCAGCTGTAAGTAGCAGAAGTCTAATTGCTGATTGGAGCTGGATGAGCTGGGTTACATTAGGTAAACTTACAAATGAAAACACCTGGGTCTGTGGGGTGAACATTGCATACCTGCTGAGCTGAATGCAACCGTGCAGAATATAACATAAACAGGGAAAATGAAAAGCCAATTAAAAACAGATAAAGCTATAACCAATAATGGTTATCTTCCCCTACTGCCAGTAGAAATAATTACTACAAGCTCTAGGTGATTCACATACCTGGCAACGACTGTCATTTTGCAGTAAGTTTGAAAAGTGATGAAAACAACAATAACACAGCAACTCGTGCAAACAGTAAAACCATTTCAACTAATAGTTTTAACTTCAAATTCACAAAAAGCACAGTAACATGCAAAAAATGGCAGTAACCACCCAAAACTGATCTAAATAGCTTGTCAGCTTTAATTTCAGTAGAATAAAAGTAATTTCCTGTTTATATGATGCAAAATTAAATCATAATTCCTCTTTGATTTGTACATTGTGCGCTGGAACTGAGCTTCCAGGAGTCCTATATTAAGACCACAATTGCTATCTGCTCTTACAATGTAAAATAAGAAGGAATATAAAAGAGCCACTGAAAATCAGATACAAGTGTAACCAAGCGTGTTTATCTTCTTCAGAACTACAGTGTCTCTCATTTTGTCCCCCATTGTGCTAATTTAACCTAAAATGTCTTCCTTCTCCTCTTTCATTGCTGTTGTCATTAAGCACACAACTATCATTTGTGAAGTCAGTTCCTTTAAGTGATTTGAATTCTTTATCTTCCCATTGTATTCCATAGATCTGAAATACCGAATCCCATCCAGCTAATCTATGTTGAGCATTTGTACTTAGTTGCTCTTGACTTTCTAGCTGTTGTTATAATTTTGTCTTTAAAAGCTCCTTCCAGACTCATCACATCTGCTTATATTAGTGAACACTAGAAGATAAAACTGGAACGTTCCTCCTGTTGAACTGCTAAAGCTTGAGTTAACCCTGCATTTTATATATCTCTGCCTGCTTAGTGAACAGTACAATACCTGGAAGTAGTAACACCTTTTTAGCATCTTACGTTTAAAATCTGTAACTTCTGGGAGAAGACTACTATTCACTGGAGGACATTCTGTGTGTGTGTGTGTGTGTGTGTGTGTGTGTGTGTGTGTGTGTGTGTGTGTGTGTGTGTGTGTGTGTGTGTGTGTGTGTAGTTACATACACAAGTCTTAGTTTGCTCATTTAAACATGAAACACCAAAGCACTAGGCAAAATGTGCTAGTTTAACCCCTGTTGCCAGCCTTTTTTGTACTAGTTCTTTAATACAGTGTACTAACGACCTTATCCTCACATATAATGAACTTATTCTCAGAACTAGTAATTCCATCTTTGAGAGGTGTTAATACCTAACTAATCTAGAGTTTTTCATGCATGTCCACAATAATCCTTCACTAATCACACCAACATGTCTTATGGCCAGGCTGTAGAAGGCACTCCTAAAGCCTTCTAGAAATAAGAATATTAAGTCAAAGCAAAACTCAGGCTACTCATCTGCCTCATGCATACCTATCATAAACAGTCATCCTGGGCAAAAGCAGTCCAGATATACCAATCTGGACCACAGCGGCAACATAAATGCTTTATTGACAAGCCACACTTGTCAGCTTCCCTCATACATATCTTGCATGGCTGAACAGGTTGAGGGTTACAGTGACTCATTTTCAAGTCACGGCCCAGTTGTTGTTGTTGGTCTTTCGGCTTTTCCCGGTCAGGGGTCGCCACAGTGGATCACTGATCTCTGAAATTGCAAGTGCCTTACTGATACTATCTCCTGACAAATATTATACCAACATGGTAATATTCCATTCGGAAGTGAATGACATGAGAGACAAAATGCTGAGGAACATGCAGAGATGCACATTGGAATTTTCCATACATGTTACAAATGCAGACAAGACACTGGTCTGGAGTGGAATCCTTCCTTTTCCTCAAATGATAGATACAAGGAAAAGACCACTGGTTTCAGTCTTTGTCATTAGAGGGGCTCCCATTATGTATCAGCATGGGATGAGCTTTTAATACATCATTTCTAAACCTTCTCAATACCTTAGCCCCCCTTAGAACAAAAAGAATCAAGAACAAAACTATCCCATGGTTAACAAAAGACACCTTAGCTATCATGCGCCTTCGTAACAAAGCCATGAAAAACTACTACAAATAAAACCCTAGCCTCTCTAAATGAATACAAAACACTCCGCAACAGAGTTAAAAAACTTATCAATTCTGACCGCAAATCCTACTATATCACCCTCCAAAATAATTATAAGACTAACCCAAAAAAGTTCTGGAATAGTGTATCCTCCCTCTTCAACCCTGGCAAAAAGGAAAACCCACAACCCGAACAAAATACTTCTGATACCGACCTCGCCTTCCAATTCAATAACTTCTTTATTGATTCCATAACTAAATTAACATCATCATTTACTAATAACTCTACTCCCCCAGCTACAACTCCAACTTCCCCTTCCTATCTAGGCTCCTCGACTTCTGACCTCCCTCTCTTCTCCCTCAAACCCATACCCATATGTACTATAAAAAATCTGCTTCTTAAGTTAAAACCTTGCTCTAACGCTCCCGATAACATCTCTTCCTTCTTCCTAAAGATAGTTACTGAAGCCATTGCCTTCCCCATTTGTGTACTTATAAATCGGTCAATCCAAGAAAGTTATGTTCCCCAAATTTGGAAAAAAGCTTACATTATTCCCCTCCATAAGGGAGGTAACAACAACACCATCTCCAACTTTAGACCTATTGCCATCTTATCCCCCATCTCTAAACTACTAGAAAAATGTATCCACATACAACTACTACCTTACCTCACCAACAATAACCTATTAACCCCAACACAACATGGATTTAGACCTGGTCATAGCACTACTACTGCTCTTCTATCCTTCCTCGAAACTGTAAATAAAGCTAGAGACTCTAACTGTATTGTCTCCACTCTCCTCCTAGACCTTTCTAAGGCCTTCAACACCATCTCCCATTCCCTGCTACTCAACAAACTCTCTAACCTACATCTTTCCCCCTCTTGCATCAACTGGTTTTCTAGTTACCTTTCCAATAAGCAGCAATCTGTCAAATGGAAGAAATCTACCTCCTCTTACCTTAACACTGTCACTGGTGTACCCCAAGGCTCCATATTAGGTCCGTTATTGTTCAACATCTTCATTAATGACTTCCACCACAATATCCCAAATGCTAAAATAGTCCAGTATGCAGACGATTCAACTATTATCTGCGCTGCAAACTCCATTCCCTTGCTTATAGAACTAACTCAAAATGCCTTCTCAACCATTGAAAAATGGATGCATGATAATCATCTCACTCTCAATCCATCAAAAACCAAACTCATGTTATTTACCCCATCAAAAAGAATAACTATCGACATAAACTCTTTCCTCATAACCAGTCAAAATAACACAACCCTAGAAATTGTTTCTAGTGCTAAACTGCTAGGAGCTCTCATTGATAATCAGCTTACATTTGATTCCCATATACAAACAAACATTAAAAAAACACATCAGAAACTAGGCATGTTCTACCGGCATATCCGCTTCCTGTCCCCATCTACTAGATTCCTCCTATCTACCACATACCTCATCCCCTCTCTCCTTTATGGTGCCCCTCTTCTAACCAACCTTAAATCCTCTATTAAAACAAAACTCTCCTCCTGCTACAACAAAATCGCAAAATTCGCCTCTGGCCACAGATCCTCCTCCCATCACTGTACTGCCCTCCACAAACTAAATTGGCTAGAGCTCCCAAACTACCTTACCTACACTCAACTAACTCATGCTCATAAGCTCATTTTCAAGCCCTCACTCTGCCCCTCACTCCCCTCTGCCTTCACCATGCACCATCCTAATAGACCCCTTAGAACCAGCACTCAGAACCTAGTTGAACTCCACAAACCTGCCCGTCCTGCAGGCAAACTCTTACTTTCCTTTTCCCTGGCCCTCCTCTGGAACACCCTCCCATCACATATTCGTAATACCAGCAGCCTTCCAGTTTTTAAATCTCTCCTCCATTCGCATCTGTCTTCTCTCTGGGAATGCTCCTGCACCCATCCTGCATAATCCTTCCAGCTACTAGTCGCCCCTTAATCTACAACTCTTCCCTTCCTTGAGAACATTCATATTGTAGTTAACCTCTTGTGTAAATATTCTCTGTGCACACCTACTAACTAAAATCTTACCTAATACTTTCTCTTTCCATTTGCTAGTGAATACAGAAGTTAAAAATTGTAAGCTTATTCTTATTGTTACATATGCTCTTCTGTTGTTTGTCCTGCTGCATTAACATTATCTTCTGCTTATATGTGCTACTCTGATACTTTAACAAACTGTTTGTTATATTTATCCTACTATATTTTACTTTAGCCTTAGTTGTATATGTTGACATTGTATCTATGGAGCTTTTCTTCCCAGGACTCCATTGAAAATGGGCTCATTCGGCCCAATGGATTATCCTGGCAAACAAACTTCAAATAAATAAAAATAATAAAATAAATAATGAGCTGCTCAGCAGTCAAGTTTACTTTGCTGCCCCCTAGTGTAATTTTAAGGCAGAGTTCAGCTAGACGCAACTGCAAACTGGGTTTGTTATGTCACCCTCTGACACTCAAACCATCTGTGCTAAAAGTAAATGCTAAAATTAGTAGTTTCATATTTGGTAGACAAACCCTCCCCTCATCATACTGTATAGACCACACACCACAACAAAACCGACATGTTGTCAGGAACAGAGAAACTCGGGTCAAATGTCTTCAAGGTATAAACAGGTAATTACTGCCTCCGTCTCAATATTGATCAGAGCAGTTACTGGGTATAATGCCACCTTCAGGTTATATCTCGCTAAACATGTCAAACAATTATGCCCCAACTTGTACTAACCGAAAAAGTCACAACCCTAAAGTCCCTGAGCTCTCAAGAGAAGCTGAAATCTGTATTGCAGACTAGAATTATAAAATATTTTTCCACCATTCTTGGATGTAGTTTTACTGAATTGATATGTTCACAAGTATAGCTATAGGGGTGGTAATTTCTTCTTCAGCAAGTTATAAATATTCACATGGTACGTTTTTTGTTTAGGAGGTATGTTTAAGTTGTTTAGGCAAATCTTTAAATATCTGGATTAGTGGTGAGTATGTCCCAACTATTTTAATAATGTTACAAACTGTTCCCACATTTCTGTAAGTTAATAGTAGGTGCTCATATGCAATACACTATATCTCACATCTAAGAATATTATTGATGCAGAACTTTTGATGCATGATACTACATTCTAAGTAAGAGTTATGCTTGCATGACTTTTATATGGGCTGGAATTCATGTATATCTTTCAGTTATGCTAAGCTTATTTGCATGATGACCAGCAATGGGCACATCATGCGTGATTCAGGAAACAGCAGTAAATGTCATAGCTGGCTGGAAAACAAGGAAGAGTGGAATTCTGTGCTAATGGCCATATATAATGAGCTATGATGTATGCTAATAAAGTAAAAAAACATGGTGGAGTGATTTCGAAATGCATAAAATACGTGCAAACATGTCTCACCTGACTTAGCAGTGTATTCAGTCATATGCTGTCAAACAGGCACAGGGAAACCTAAAAATATGTTAGGGGTTGCTGCAGCGATTGCAAATCCTTATGTATAAGAGACTGTTATTGAAGGTGATGTTGCTAATGCTGCTAGACATCCTCCTCAAAGGTGTAGAGTTTTCAGACCACATATAATCTACCATGGGCTGCATGTAATTGAAATAATGGACAAACACAGAGTGTACAGGGACACCATAGAGCAAATGGTGGACATCTGCTGGCTCTATCTGTCGCCCATGGGAATCATGGATGGCCAATGTCAGTAGATACTAACATGTGTAGCTTCACATATTTTAGATATACAGACCTTTCAGTGACCTAGAGGGATACCGTAGGAGTTTCACAGGCTTCTGTCTCAAGAAAAGTCCACCAGTTCTTCAATGCAATGCTTCAGCATGTGGGGGAGTATATGTGGTTTCCACATACTCCAGGGAAAACAGCTAGCACCAGGAAACATTTTTATACCATAGTCCATTTCCCCTGAGGTACTGGCTGCTATAGACAGCACCCACAGTGAAATTAAGGCCTCATCTGGTGAAATGGGAAAGATGGTGTCCCTGTACACTCTGTGTTTGTCCATTATTTCAATTACATGCAGCCCATGGTAGGTTATATGTGGTCTGAAAACTCTACACCTTTGAGGAGGATGTCTAGCATCTTAAACCTCGGCACAAGTATGAATAGGACATGCTGGAGGGATAGATTCATAACCCAGAGGCTTCCCATGCTCTGGAACAAGATCCCAGTTCATGTTAGGCAGAGCCCCTCACTGACTCTCTTCAAGAGAAATCTTGAGTGGATGGGAGATCGTAAGTTTACCCCAGGGGTCACATCTGTGTCACTACTAGACAGGGGCACAGTAAACTAATTCTATTATATAAGGGGACCTTCACTGTGTCACTACTAGACAGAGGCACAGTATTCTAAATCTATTCTGTGCATTTTTGTACCATTTCATGGGGTGGCGAAAGCCACATCATTATGGCTAGGCTTACAAATGCCCCAGGGCAGATAGCCTAGTACTAAACTATGAAACTATGAAACTATGCACTTGTAATACAAAAGTTATCATTCCATAAACTGCCAGGTGTTCAGCAATGCACAAGATATCATCTACAATGTGTGTGTGTGTGTGTGTGTGTGTGTGTGTGTGTGTGTGTGTGTGTGTGTGTGTGTGTGTGTGTGTGTGTGTGTGTGTGTGTGTGTGTGTGTGTGTGTGTGTGTGTGTGTGTGTGTGTGTGTGTGTGTGTGTGCACGTGCACAGGCCACCAAGGCAGTGTTCAGGGTTCCAACATAGAAGATACTTGTGACTGCTACCAAAGGTTTGCAAGGGGTGACTTCCCACAAAGATATCTAGAGGGGGATACTGGATATGTCCTAGAGCCCCAACCCCTCTAACCAAGGATACACCAATACACATGCCCAGACTAAAAACATCATAGACCATGTGTTTGGCCTGCCCAAGTCATGCTTCTGTTGTTTGATTACATCTGGGGATGCCTGCTTTATGACCATGTAGCCTCTGCAAAAAAATTGCCACTGTATGCCATCTTACATAATATTACACTCAGAAAACTGTTACATCAGAGTTGTGCAGTACAGGGATCACAGTTCCCAACACAACAGGCAGTAGGAGCTGATGCAGGAAAGGGTTCAGATAAGGAGCCAACAGCAGGGATTCCATAGTATTTGGAGATGAGGATGTTATGCTATGGCACTAGATAAGAGGCAGCAAACTGCATGCACATTCACCACTTAAATAACTTACAAGTTCAGCAGATGCAGAGAATAACATTGATGCATATAAAGAAATCAGACTATCCGTGCTCATGTACGGGGTGGCTGCTGTAAGCATCAGACATAGACAACTTGAGACTAGAATAGTCTCATTAGCAAATGTGTTTGATAAACCTATCATGAACAAACACTACAATACCTAAGCAGAGTAAGTATACATTAAAAATGATAATGATGCATACCCAGCAATATCACAACACAAACTGATATGCATCTAGCAAATACAAGCATTAGCAGTGATGCATTCAAGCAAAACAGGTTGTGCTTATCCAAGCACTGCCTGGCCACTCTGTGCATCAGACATTAGCAGCTCATGTTAGACACCCTGACAGAGGGCAGGGCACTCTCAGCATCATCTGTGCAAGGGAGTGAGTAAGCTATCCTACACAACTCCCACTACTACTACTACTGTTATTACTCCTACAGAATGTGATCAGATTAAACACAAATTAAAAATGATTAGGCATATGCAGGAACATAAAACCTTGAATATCCATGTATTGGTTGGCCACTCATCAGACATAGGTGACCCTAAGTCACAGATTGTGCAAAGGGCAGGGAAACAGCCATCATCATTTGAACAGTGTAGGTGGGTTACATGAAGGTGTGTCTTTCATAGGAGAAGTGTGTGCATATCAGAACTGAGATAATAGCAAGTATACACTCTCAAAGCATTGTATTTAGATGTGAGGAATTCCATTGTGAAGTGTGTGTGTGTGTGTGTGTGTGTGTGTGTGTGTGTGTGTGTGTGTGTGTGTGTGTGTGTGTGTGTGTGTGAGGTGTCATGGTCAGTGTGAGGTGCACTAGGTGCATTGTCAGGGACACAGCTACAGAATTTGTACCAGCAATTTGTCCTGCCATACTGGACTAGTGTGAGACTAGCATGGAAGTGGATCAAGTACATCACAGCTACCTCCACCCACATGAACTGCCTCACACAGGAGTTGCACTGCTTGCTCCATGACCATGGCTAGAAGCCAGAGTGCTATCTGAACATGAAAGTTGTTTGCTGGTTGAGCTGTCATCATAAGTAGATACAATGCCATGACCACATGGTTGACCTCATCATGGTGTAGACACATTCACCTCCAATAAAGCAGTGGAACTGCTAACACTGCAAGAGCAGGATCTGGCACATCCATAGCTATGTAAGCAGGCATCTGACAATGTATCAGTCTATCTTTATGGAAATTGTCCCTCCCTCAATAATCAATCCAGAACAGATACAGCATGATCCGGTGTGTCATTCAGGAGTCACAAAGATAGTTCATGCAGTGTCAAATGTCAGAATGCACACTATGCAGTAATACTGCAACCATTTTGAAGACAGTTGTGGAACTTGCCTATGCCTGTACAATGGTCCTGAACATGCATTGTGTGGCAGCTAGTGACAGACCAACTACAGGCAGAGAGTGGTAAGTATGTTGTCTTCAAGCTCTTTTACTAACACCCCTGTGTGGCACCATCCACTAACAATAGCTAGGGAGGTTCTGCCATGTCCACACCTGTGACTAACACACCACACTGATCAGCTGTGTCTCCCTCAACCTGTCCACTCTCAGATAGTTCTGTATCAGAGGTATGTATATGCATACTGACTGTGTCCATACTGTGGAGAGGGGATATGGGAGAACACTCCCTGTGTCTAACATACCCACTTCTGCTTTAGATTGTGCCTGATCCTCCCAGCCAACACTATCAGAGGATACATATCCCTGAACATTAGAAAGTGGGAGGTTCACAGTGCCAGATAATGCTTCACCTGTGAATACACCAAAAGATAAAAATAAAAGTACATCTAAAGCTTATGCCAAGCTACCTCAAGCACACTTGAAAATGCTACAATTTTAGAGACAAAGATGGCCGCCATTCTATAAGCACTGCAGTACTTCAGCTCTCCAAAGACCAGAAACAAAAATCACCTCTGCGGATGTACATTTGGAGTTAATCAACTAATTGACAGCAATTAATAATCTACTAGAAGTCAGCGATCTTATCGTGGAAAAAAAATTGAAAAAAAATACTTGGTGACAACAGGATTGGAACTGATCGCTTGGTTGATTCTGAACAGAGCAACAAACAAAGGACTGAATTACCACATTACTGAAACTTTTACTTGGTAATCATCTCTATCTGCAGCATTTCAAAATGTCAAAAGAAGATAAAAATATGGACACTACAACTACTAAAACTAAACTGTCAGCATTACAGTCTCCAGAGAAGGAATCCATATTTAAGAGACAGAAAACATTCAGACAGCAAGAAACTGCAAAAACAGGGGCATCAGCGAAATCTGATCAACAGGTTACGATGGAAGAAATTAAGTCTGCATTGTTGCCTATACAAGATGCATTACAAGACCTAACATCCCAAACACAAACATTTAGTGAGACATGTAATCGGATTCTAACAAGAATGGAGAAAGCAGAAACCAGAATAGCAGCAAATGAAGACAATATAACATTGCTCACTAAAAGATCTGAATCACAAGAGGCTGATATACAAATGATGCAAAACAAAATTCTGGACCTGGAAGCAAGATCAAGACGCAACAACATAATCATCAGAGGGATCCCAGAATCAATCCAATATAATGATCTGACCACTTCTATCATACAAATATTTGAAACATTACTTAAGGACTCTGTGGTTGTTCAGCAAATTGTTATCGAAAGAGCACATAGAGCTTACAGGGATTCCCAAGCTTCAAATACACCAAGACCTGTGTATGTCAAAATATTAAACTTCCAGGATGTGAATAAAATACTTCTAACCATAAAAAAATCTGGAGGATCTATAATGTGGCAAAGTTATAAAGTTTCTATAACACAGGATTTACCAGCACAAATAAGACAGTCTAGACAAATGCTGGCTCCATACTGTAAGTTTCTAATTGACAAAAACATTAGATTTCAAATGAAATATCCTAACAGTTTAATCTTTACTCTTGATGGCATTAAATACACTGTAAATACAAAAAGAAGCCAGACCTACCTTTTGAAGCTGTTTAAGGCTCTGCCACCGTCTGAAAATTGAACAGTACATCCTGGCTTTTTCCTGCATTAGAATGAATGGGAGACTGCATTTACGAGAATCCGAGGCTTCAAAATCCTTTGTGTGTTCTTCATTCTTCAGCAGGCCTGGTAATTCTCCGTTTTATCTTTTAATCTCGCCTTCCTAGCTGAAACACGAAGATTCCACGAAGTTTTATGGCTTCTACGAGCCTCCTGACCCACGAGGAAGCAGGAAACAAGGTAAAGGAAGCAGGGGACCGTTTTGAGTGTGGTACAGCTGAGAGGTCTGTTCGCTAATTGGTTCCCCCGTCGCGAAAATTCGCAAATTGTACTGCCTGGACTGCTGCCACTGCTGGGAAGCAAGAAGAGCTGCTGTAAATCAAAATGAAACTTTTGGGACTTTTGGAGCTAAAATGACTGAGATACGATCAATAAGGTAAAATGTGTCTTGTATGGACAAAAATGTATGGTTTGGCTGTTGCTGTATAAGAGTCTATGGCTTAGTGGTAAATCCAGGTAATGCAGTCTATTTTTTGTGTTATTTTTTTCTCTTTTCTTTTTTTTTCTCTCCTTTGCAGGCTTGTTTTCGTAACTTACTGTGTTTTATTTAGTGAGTAAATAAGTGAATAAATAAGTATCTTTTAACTGTGTTCAGTTTGGGGAAGGGGGAGAACAGAAAAAAGAAAAAAATATATATATATACATATAGTATAATTAGCAAACAGTAGTAGTAGTTGTGTAATATAGGTGATGTCTAACTGTAATGATCTATAAAAATTTAAAATGCAATATTGTAGGAATGTTTTGAAGATAAATAGCTGACCTAAATAATGGCTTGTTTTAAACAAATGTATAACAACTGTGTGCTTATTAGGTGAACTGTTAGTTAAAAGGTTTTGAAACAAGTAATTATAATGCTAACATATTATTGCTGTATTTAAAGTTTGTTAAAAGTGAATTATTTGACATGTCAGGTACAATTAGTTTACATGAATATTAGGGAAATGTTCAGAGCTGTAGTTACTTGAGTGTGGTGTTTAGTAGGGAATGTCTGGGTTAGACTTTGTAGACGTAGATATAGTTGGTGTAGGTTTTTTACATGCTATTTTATTGTTAGTTAATAGAATTAGTAGTTTAGCTACTTGGAGAATGTTATCCAATGTGAAAACCTATGTTCATCCTGGTCCGGAGGAATAGTGGATAGGCACTGGGTAGGGATGGGATGGCTGTTTTGCTTCCAAAAATTCACGTAATACCAACATTTGTCAATTTAAGGTGGAAAACAAAAATAGATACCATTATTCATCAATTCATAGTTTAGAATGTGGATAATAGATTCCTGGAATGTTAAAGGACTCCAGAACATGAAAAAGAAAGCTGTTTCTGCATTTGTTTTTAAATCAAAAGCAGGTTTTATTCTATTACAAGAAACACATTTGACTAATGACCAATGGGAAACAATGAAGGACAAGAAATGGATTAGGAAGGTTGTAAAGGCGGAAGGGACTACGAATAGTGCTGGGGTGGCAATTATAATCAAGAATCAGTTTCAAGGAGAAATTTTGGAGGACAAAATAGATAAAGACGGCAGATGGTGTTTGGTGGTTCTCAAAACTGAAAATTTCGATAAGCCGATAGTACTTTTATGTGTTTATGCCCCAAATGTGAACCAACATCATTATATAGCTTCAATTTACTCTATTCTACAGTCATATAACAACTGTTACATAGTGATGGGGGATTGGAATGCTTACCAAGATTCTAAAACTGATAAGTTGGGAGCTTCGACTGCTTTTAATAAGCAGGCAATGGTAGCGTTGAAAGAACTGAGAACGGATTTCAAACTATATGACCCTTTTAAACACAAACACATACAAGCAAAGGCAGAAAACTTTACTTTCTATTCTAGCTGCCATAAAATGTGGTCAAGAATTGATTTTTTAATTCCAGAAGTGTTCATTTCACTTGACCCTAGGGTTTCTAATCAAGCTAGACAGCTCTCAGACCATTCTAAAATAACTTTAACTTTAAAGACCGATATTTTGAATACTAAAAATCATGGTGGATATAATTGGTCCTTAAACCCATACCTATTAACCAAAGAAGATATAGTAAAGGAAGTTAAGGAGATACTTAAACAATTAGTATACAATATACCCGTAATGAACATCCATTAGATATAGAATGGGCTACAACTAAAACTTTGTTAAGAGGATTATTTATTCAGAAAGCCACTTATTATAAAAAATCCAAAATAAAGAACAACTGGATCTGGAAACTAAAGTACAATTATTGGACCAGGAGCTGATGAGTAACTACACTGAGCAAACAGAGACTGAGTTGTTAAGATGTCAGAAAGAGCTGTTTCTTATGCATAACAGAAAATTGACACTGTACGAACAAAGAAGTTTAGTTAAATATGCAAATCACATTCAAACTCCCTCAGCATTAGCCCGCATTATTAATCAGACGAAATCGACACGATTAATTACCGAAATAAATCATAATAATACGTTATATACTGATAAGTCAGATGTCATGAAGATTTTTGAATCAATTTTTAATCAGATATATGGTGAGCAACAAACTTATGGGCATGATGAAGAGAGGAAAGAGTTCTTACAGAAAATTAATTTTCCCAAGATTGACGAGGATTCTCAGGGAGAATTGACTGCACTGATTACAGTTGATGAAGTTCTAGAGGCAATTAAGAAACTAAAGCCACATAAAGCCCCAGGACCAGATGGTATGACCTCTGAATTTTATAAATCTTTTAGTGGGATTCTGAGCACCGTACTTTCACAGACCTTTAACTATATCATTTCGAATGGCAGCAATGATCTTCATTTTAATGCCTCAAGAACAATTCTGTTATTGAAAGAGAATAGTGATCCCAAAAATCCAGACAATTATAGGCCCATATCATTGTTGAATATTGATATGAAAATCATGACATCTATTCTAGCTAGTAGATTAAAAAAATAATAAACTTGATAATATCAGAAGAACAGGCGGGGTTTATAGATGGGAGACAGACTACAGACAATACATTAACTCTTCATACTTTAATATCTTATGCAAAGTATAAAATATGAACATATATGCTTTAATAATTGATGCTCAAAAGCATTCGATAGAGTTAATTTGGCTTATTTATTTGAAACATTATCATATTTCAATATACCTCAGCTTTTTATTTCTATGTTAAGAAATTTATACAAGAATGCATACACTAGTTTATATATAAATCATGAATGTTCCAAAAGGATTCAAATTAAAAATGGAACTCGACAGGGGTGCCCATTGTCTCCCATACTGTTTAATCTGTATTTAGAACCTTTATTTCTTCATATGAAACAAAAAGTTTTTTATAATTCTCCTGTACTTCTTGGGATAAATCTTAGGATGGCTGCTTTTGCAGATGATTTAAATATATACAGTACCACACCGGTGTCAGATACAGAAAAAATACTAACAGCAATACAAACCTTTGAGAAAATTGCTAATTACAAACTAAATTTTAAAACCAAAATATTCCTCTAAAGATACCTACACCTTTTTCAATGCTACCATTGATAGGACGAATAAGGACAGAAGAAAGAATAAAATATTTGGGGATTGACTTTTCAACTGAAAATAGAGAATTTTTTATCAACAATATTAAGGCAACTGGAGACCGAATAACAATGGATTTGAAAAGATGGAGTAAGTTGAAGCTACCGATGATGGCAAGAGCAGCGATAATAAAATGAACGTTCTCCCAGAATGCTATATATTTTAGAGCAGCACAACTTAAAATCACGAAATCCTTTTTCAAGCAATTTCAGATAGGACTGGGGAAATTTTTGTGGGAACCCAGAAAACGAGAATATCCTATGAAAAACTGATGGCTCCTAAAACAAGGGGGGGGTTGGATTTACCAGATTTTGAGATGTATTATACAGTGATTCAGGCCAATAGGATTTTAAGGGTGTCTTACTTGGATAGCGAAAATAGAAAATGGATACCCAAATGGGTACTGCTAAATTATAAACATATAAAAGGGAAGAGAATTAATGTTAAAGCTGTACCATTTTTGAATATAAAAACATTGCGTAAATATGAGTTAATGGAACACATCAAGGTATGGGCAGTGGCGACTCAAACTCTGTTTGCCTCCTTGAACCTTTTAAAATATATGATGATGTTTCAACCGCTTGATGGAAATCCTAATATAACTATTGGTAATCAACTGATAGACTTAAAGAAATATCCATTTATTAAGGAATTAACTGTAAGGGATTTATACCCCTTCCTAGGAGTAGCGGTACATGATATCTTAAAAGAGATGAATCTTCCCATCTCTTATTTAATTATAATGAGGCAGTTAAAAGATTTGGCCATAAATTATTTTACCAGTTTTGAAATAAAAAAAGAGGAACTAGTTATTTCAGGTCAGCTGTGGGAAGCATTGCAACAAGATAGAAAATATATATCCTCAGCGTATAAAATGGCAAAAGAGAGAAAATATAACAATCATATTCTGTTATCCAAATACTGGAGAGAGAAATTGCCATCCCTAGACGACAGTAAAATAGTAGAGGCGTTTAACTTAACATTAAAATCCGTATCACTTCAAAAACTGGTCTTTACTCAATTGATGATATTTAACAATGCATATTATACCCATCTTACACTTCATAAATTTGATTCAAAAAAGTCACCTACATGTCCACAGTGTATAGATCAGACAGCAGACCTGTTACACATGTTCTGGAGTTGCAAGTGCATTTATAAATTATGGAATTCTTTAAAGTTACAACTACAAAAAATGGGTTACCAAAACTCAACACTCTCCTGGGAATTTCTGATTTTACATATTCCACGGAGAATTTGGACAAAACAAAAAGATTGTAATTATGAATATTAGTTTACTAATGAAATTATATATAGCCACAAATTGGTTAAACCCAGCACAGGTGTCGTGGCAAAATTTCAGGCTGTTAGCGATTAAGCATATATTAGCGCACAAATTGTTAATTAGAAATAATAAGAAAAGTATAAACAGCATAAAAATTTGGGAACAAATCTTTAATATTATTTTGCGGGTCCTATCCACTTTCCGTCAGGACATTCTGTATGTGTACCAACACATTCTTGGATTAGATAGAAAATGTAGAAATAATACAAATTATTGGCTTGAGTTGGTTTACAATTGTCTATTGTAGATGCTTTTATGTTTAATTTTTTGTGATTTTAATTTCCTGTACTTGGTTAAAATGATATTTATTCTTAATGTATTATAGGGAAATTCAAAATGGAACTAAAACATTGGAAGCAATATTGTACATAATGTAAATAGTGTGTGAAATGTATAATGGTTTGGCAAAACAATAAAAATGATTATTGAAAAAAAAGAAAATGCTACAATTTTGTCACTACTAAACACAACTAATACATCTAAATATGTCCACACCATGTGCAGAACACCATTGTACCTTAATGCCAGACATACTTAGACACAATAATTGGCATAGATGATATATGCATATATGTGACTGTTAATTGCAAATGTAGGTACAAAAATATTTGAATGCATGCCTGGGACATCAATGATGTAAATCCTCTGGGACTGCTCAGCCTCTACTGCCAACATCCAGCACTGCATAGAGATACTTGGCTGAGTTGTCTGGATCCCTGTTTGATAGCAGGAACTCCTCCATATCAGTAAGTGGTGGTTCTGTAGATGGTCCACCGCTAGTTGTGCTCTGCTTCTGTGCCACAGCCCCTGCTCTAAACTTGGCTTTATGAATCATGGCACTTGCCCTGTGTTGGCACTTGTGTATATACATGTCTGGCCACAGGCAGCACTGATGTCCTTGGCCACCTGCTGCCTGACCTAGTCATAGTCATAGAAGGTAGAAGGGCTTATTGGATGTGTGTACATCAATGAGCTATCTAAAATTAAGACAAGGGGCATGTAGTATTACTGTGAAAGTCAGGAGAAGCCACGCATGGATGGCAGGTACAAAGGCCGAAATTAAACATAGTAAAAAAATACAAATGGACAGCACCAAAGAGGAATCCAATCTTTTTTATTATAAAGCAGACTGGTTTCGGTACTGAAGACCTTTATCAATGCAAATAACAGAAAAATGCAATGATAACACCCTTTTTAAAGAAGTATCCCTTAATTGTTCCATCAATCATAACATAAAAGTTTTCACTTAATTAAATATGATAAATACACCCACAATGAAATGTGTATACAATAAAGCCACATAAAGAATATAATGAAAATATTTAATATATCAACATAATTTTTTTTGTCAAATACAGGCTATATAAACATATTTGTCAAACAAAATATATGTAAAGAATTTGAAGGGGAAGAAAACAAAACTAGAAAATTTAGCAGAGCCCAATATAATAGATTATCTATACCAGAGAACTATATTTGAACATACTAAACTATGATTGTAAAATGAAACCAAGCCATTTTGCGAACTAATGTATGTTTATATAAGGCATTTGTAATAACAAAACGGTTAGGTTGCATTTTACCATCATTGACAAGGTTGTAGGTTTAAAGTTTTCCAAGCAAAAATGGCATGAATATCTTAATAAGAAAGAAAGGTCATGGATCATTTGTTTTGGGGGGGGGGGTTGTTTCCACCTGGATTTAATGACCATGTATAAAGTTATATATCCATATAATATGGAGATTTAGTTTAGTTGTTCCTTAGGCATCCTATGACAAAAATAAAAGAAAGTACTGAGGCATGTACAAAAAACGTGTCTGTCATTCGCACAAATATGACTGCCTTTGGTGTACCCACTTAGCATATTGGACATTAGCAAGTTCAGAAAGGTACATTCTGTGCAGATGCCTTAATGGATCAGTGTGTTAATGCACTTTGTACTGAATGACAGCTTATCTAAACAATCTTGTGTAGGTTTGTGACTGATTGTGCAATTGCCTGGTAAAATGAGATTTATTTATGTGGATTAAATCCCTGCACCCTTTACATACATACATACGAATATATCTGGCATGGACAATAATGCCTGTCTAGGCTGCCAATATACCAAAGCAGCCATTTCCATAGGAAGTGTACAAGTTCTTCTTAAAATATCTAAACTAGTGCATGTTCTAATATATAGATTGTTAACCTATTCCATGCATCAGCTACCCTCTCAGAGAAACAACTAGTACATCTCACATTCCTATATAATCTCCAACATAGATTGCTTGATGAGTCTTTACTACTCTTTCATAATCACAAACATTCACAGAGGTAGTTGTCTCTAAATGTCCTATATTCCTGAATATGGTGTCCTCCTAAATATCTGTATGAGATGCTGTACAGGTTCAGATATTTTAATCTTTCATAATTTAAATTTTAACATCCACGGATGCCCTTAGTATAGCTCTTCTGTACTTTTTTCAATTTACTTATGCTTATTTTCTTGTAAATGTTCTATATTTTTATTCCATACTCTAGTGTGGGTCTACTGTAACTTACAAATAATGATTTAATCTTTTATATTTTTTAGACATAAAAAAACTTTTTATGCAGCTTATAGTTTAATAACTGTCATTAAACAATTGATTGATATGATCATAAAACCTCAAAGCCAATTCTACTCATATTTGCAGGTCATTAAACAAATCCATGTTTCAATCTCTGTGTGCAGTATTAAATATTCTGTTTTCAATGTAGGTCTCCCAAATCTCGTATACTTAGGTTTTTATGTATTTGTCAACATATTTTTTTTTGTGTCCAAACCATCAATCTAGTCAAGCTCTTTTGCAAACATGCCCTGTTTGTAACAGACGCATTCAGTTTACCCATTTTCAGGTCATCAGCATACAGACTGTAGAACACCTCAGATGAAAAAAGATATAACTAAAGGATACAACGTAAACAAGCAAGGGCCTAGGACAGAGCCCTGTGGGACACCCTGACTGTAATCTTAAACTTCACTTGTCCATTTGTTGTTTGGTGCTTGCCATGTACTATTTGTAAGCCATGCATTTATTCATCTTATCAAGATTATATCAATACCTAGTTGTTTTAATGTTTTGCGCATGACCCTATCAAAACTGAAGTTCATGCTATATAAATTACATCATAGCACATTTTTTTTATTTATAGCTGTTATTATATTAATATAAAACATCACATTACAGGAGGTTATAGATCTATTTTCAACATATGCATGCTGACATATGGTTTCAGACTCCAACCTTTCTAATTCTGACAATAATTTATCCAAAATATCCTTCTCTGTTATTTTTCTGCAAAAAGAAAATAAACATATGACTCCTTATGGCTCTAGGTTTGTCCTACTCCAGTTTCCCCTAAAGACAAGTTTAACAAGTGCATGTGTCCTATCTTGAGGAATCTCCCCCTACACAAATTACCTAGTGCATTACAAATTTGATGGTACTGTATGTTCTTAGGTCATTAATACTAATGCCCTCTCCTCATTGTGTCTTGTTTGGGTCGAAGTTACAAAGTTCTTTTTAAGTATAATGTAATTTAAATTCCATATCTGTGGTACTGGCATATTTTATCACCCCATCTGTGGAGCCAAATTGTTATGCAATTTGGATGTCTTTACTCCCACCATATTTTACATGTATAAAATTGTTTCTTATTATGCCCAATATCTTTTTTT
This sequence comes from Protopterus annectens, assembly GCF_019279795.1. Classification (NCBI taxonomy): domain Eukaryota; kingdom Metazoa; phylum Chordata; order Ceratodontiformes; family Protopteridae; genus Protopterus; species Protopterus annectens. The sequence continues at coordinate 1,003,367,300 of NC_056725.1, read as the reverse complement.
ACATTTTAGAATTTTTCCTGATCTTGTCTCATGCTGTTTAATTTGTCTGCCTAGTTTGTTTATTCCAGCTTTCAAAGTTATAGTTCAACCTTATTTCCATTTATTATGTTGTTTATCTCTCATCTTATTTAAGTATATTGTTCTTTAAGAAAAATATCCTCTTGACCATATGCGGCCAGATCATGATGTCATTTTTTTATTATTTTGCATTCAATTTTCCTTGTAAAACTTCCACATTCCTTCTGTAGTGTTTCCACTGAATGCCTTGCTCCAGTTTTACACAGTGACAGTTTTGCTTTCATGTAGTCTCTTATTAGTTTTCTGTGCACTAGATTAGATTTCAGTTTTTTAGAATTATATTGCTTTAATTTGGTCTTGATAACTCCATGATCAATGCCCATCAGCAGTTTTAAATCTTAGCATGAAGTAACTTTTATTTTCTTAAGAACACAAACAATGTCCAATATGTTCCATTCTCTGGAAGATTTGTTGGCAACAACTGTTGTTTTTCAACATACATTGTAAATAATTACCTTACTATTGATGTTGAATTATTCTAATTCCCGTCTGTCTCTGGTAAATTGAAGTCATCAGCTACTATTATTTTTTTTCCTTTGTGTGTTTCATGAAAGAAATTAATTCCTCTAGGTCATTAGCACTTGATTGTGTTGGTCTTTACACTCCAACAATTGTTACTTATTTCAGGATTGTCTTTATTGTCGCAGTTACACAATTTACAATATTGGTGTTATCACAAAATATAATAATCACAATTCTCCTAACAGACATTGTTCTTTAACCATGTTTCACAAATAATAGCAACATTTATTTTCTGCAAACATTGCACATTTTCCAACTAAAAATACTTATACTCCTATCATTAACAACTGATACAGATACATCAAATTTTATCTGTCAATTGTTACATTTCTGACCTGGAAAAAAAATCTTGTCTTGTGTTAGTCAAATGTTGTAATATACCTGCTGCAAAAATTCTCTTCCCTTAACTTGACAAGTGGACTCCATCCTGTCTAAATACACATGAGCCCAAAATTAGGATTTGATGTTCTGCACATTTCTACTCTTTGAAATGGGCCATTTTTTCATGTAGGTATTTACAAAAAAATTAATTTATGCATACCTGACTCTCATTTCTTTCTCTGATTTATGAAAAATATGTCTTAACACCTTTACAGGCTATGCCATGTAAGAGCGCTATGAATTCCCTACTAACAATCATTCAAGATATATAATTTGTATCAATATGAATAGGAAAAACTCCATATTTCCTTCCATTGAGGCATTCTAAGGCCCTGCTCACATCCTACAGAAAACTATTTGATGTTCATTCTCCTCCATACAGATGTTGTTATAAGTTCCTCTAATAATTTAATCTCCAATTACTTGTATATAATTTCTGACCAAATCTGAAGATTATTTTACTTCTTGTTCAGCAATGTCTGTTCAACGGTTACAAAGGAATGATCTTCATCATTAGTCCTCTTAATCTAACTTTCACTTCTTTTTTTATTTGAAAGCATATAATTCTCATCCAGCCATGTTGTCAACTTCAGTCTCCTTTCTTTTTTTTCTTTACTTACTGTAATGTTCTTTAATCCTTCCAATTTTCAATTTTGATTTCTTCCTTTTAGCCTGTTTCTTGCCTCTATTTTTTACTTTCTCTGTTACAAAATGATGTAATTTTCTGTAGACTGAATATTTTGCAATTGAACATTGTTATCATCCCCTGTAATCTATGTGTTATATACCAAAGAAGTGTCCTTTTTAATACATATTCTCTTTGTATTATAGACATTAAACAATTTATTTTCCTTTCTAGCTTTTTGTTGTGAACGTCTCCCTTTCTTTTTTTTTCTTCTACATGTTCTGAATCCTCAGAATACTGAATACATGTATCCTGAATTCCAAACTTGTCACGGATAATATGTGTAGTACGGGCTGAGTGATCTTTACTGGCAGTGGACATTTCCTTTTCTAAATATGTTCTATTTGCAGTTTGCCTAATATTATTTATCTCATCAGCCCAGTCACAAATTATGTAAGAACAGTTTTCCAAGCTTTGCCAGTTACACAAGTGCAATCATCTTCAGTAATTCTAGATTTACTTTTAATAGTGCTAAGCAAATCATCTATCGTTTTACAAGAAAGACACAACTCTTCAATGTTATTAGGTATTACCTTTACAGAAACAGATCTTTTAGTACACTATCCAAGAAACTTTTGTTTTAGCAAGTCATTGCATAGCAAGTCAATGTATGCACATTTAAGTAACCTATTTTTAGCAACAAAGAATTTCAAAGGAAAAAGATCAAAATTGGTGACCTCAGAATTCAAAGAAAGTTTAAAAAATGTATAATTTAAATCAAATTTTGTGAGGGAATCATACAAGTAAGCAAATAAATATCAAATTAAGTATATTGAGAAAACCTTGCACACGAAAATATAATTTATAAAGTCATCCCTTTGATATACTGTACTAGTTGTGCCAATCAGACTAAAATACTGGATGTCCTTTAAGACATATTCAGATATGTACATAATCTTTTACTCGCTATTGCTTGTAATCACAACTCACTATAACAGTGAAACTCAGAGCTAAAAAATAAAATATAAATCAAAGTATATCTTCTCTTACCAATCAGTTGCAAAATAAATCAGAAATTAACACTGAAGTGCTTGAAATAAACTCATGAGTGTCCTGTCAACAGTCTGTGTGAATTAATAGTTGACTAGGCCCATTTTGATGGCTATAGTATTCCTGTCTACAATCTATCACTTTCTTCCAATAAATAGTGAAAATCAGAGGAAAAAATAAAATATAAATCAAAATAAATTTTTCTATGTACAGTCTAACCCTTTTTTCCAACAAACAGTGAAAATTAGAGGTAGAAAAATAAAATATAAATCAAGGTAAATCATCTCAACCATTTGTACAATATATAACAAACAAACAGGTTTCAGATTAGCTCTGGAGTGTCCAGTCTACAATTTGTGTGGATTTAGAGTTCACTGTGTCCAGTGTGATGGCTCGGTCATGCATGTCTAGAATCTATATTTTTCTTCCAACAAACATTGAAAATAAGTGTTTAAAAAACAAAACACAAATTAAAACAAATTTTACCAATCAGTTGCACAGTAAATCATAAACCAACAATGGATGATTTCAGATGAGCTCCAAATATGTAGAACACATGAAACAATTTGAAATCTATGTACTTACACTGCTTCAGTGGCATATCTGGATAATGATCATGGCTAAATCTGCCTGGAATATGGTTGGGTTCATGTCCCATCACATATAGTCTGTAGGGTCTGTCCTGTATATTTGGCCTCCCCTAAGATAATAATGAAGTCAGTTAAAACACAAGCACATCAAATGTATGGACAAGTGTTCTTTTAAACTATAGTTATAGTTTTTGTGGTCTTTCTTTCTGTGACAGCTGGCATAAGGCATCGTCAGTGATCAGCAATGACTGTAGAGAAACGGCACTTTTTGCCCTATGTCAAAAACTCAAAAAATGGTTACTCATGGCTAATATTTTGCCATCACCTGCACATCGTAACTTAGCATCAGCACATGTCAGTTAGCAGTGAAGTTATCAACGCAATTAAGGCAAGGACAAAGTATTCCACATAGAAGTATTTGTTCCCTAATTTATTAGTCCAATAATAAAAAGCATATAGTGCAGCAGTTATTGTCTTACATTGAGCAGGTCTTGATTTGAGTATTTACATGTCAGTCTGCATATTTCATTATTTTATTTTATTGTATTTTAGTTTGTTTCATTTTATTTTGCTTTTGTTTACTGGGTTTGTCCTACTGGGTTTAGTCAAAAACCCCTTTTCAGTGTGTGCCAGTGGAGAAAAGCTCCAACATATTACAAACATATTTAGTCATGCAGTACATGAACAGACATTAAATGTTATAGAGCTGTGCCGTCTAAAGGTATGTTAAACCTGTTTAATATAGCTTATATGTTTAAAAAAGTAACGAAGAGCCTTGATCTCCATTGCTTTAATGGGTTTAACATAGCCGAGCAGCGATAGTTCAATAGATACTAAGAACGGATATTTATTTTAAAGCTGTAATGCGATTTTAGACTTGTTTAATATGCAGCGGATATAAATGTTTTAATTTAAGCGAGCTCGCACACTGTAAATTTAAAAACAGCGGAGACGCTTTAAAACCATTGTGCAAGATCTCCAGCGCAGTTTAACATAAATTATAACGATGTAAAAAGGTGCTTAACCCGGAAACGGACCGTATTTTGAGGAATTTCGGAACACATCATATATTGCTGGGCTGGCCAACGCTGCTGATTTGGCGCTGAAATTTATGGCCAATATTGGAGAATTTATAATAATTATGGTAAATGGTTGTACTAACGGCTGGGTTTTACGTGGGTTGGTCCTTGTCCCGAGGGCCCGAGGAACAAACAAACAAAGACAAGTAAAACCAGCATTACCCACACCCAGAAGTGGGTTATTGCTATTATACCATGGTTTATGTTTGTATTGTTGTGCATTCTTCCACTTTTTGTGAGATAAAATAGTCCACACTTTCAATTTGTGTTTATTGTTTATTTCTGTTTTAATTTAAATACATCAGGAAATGTTAGGAAAGGGCTAGGTGGTGCTTGGTATAATATAGTTTAAGCAGTGTAAAGTAGTTATGTTTTAGTAGTTATAGGTATGTTGAAATGTGGATTAATTTTTTTGTACTTTTACTATTTGGTCACTAGATGGTGGTGTTGTATTAGATGTATGCTGATGTGGACGCTCGGTATGGTGTGTGTGTGGTGTGTTTTTATGTACATTTTTGGAGTTGTCTGTGTGTAGGTATTGTAGGGAATATAGGTAACTGAATAGTGCTTGGTTTTATTGTGTTATAAGTGGTGGAGTTTTCTGTGTTTTCTGTGTGTTTTGGTATTAGATTTACTTACTGTTTATTTGCTGTCACCGCATGATATTTAGGTTTCTTGTAGATTTACTATGTGCACGCTGGTTGGATTAGCCAATCAGCATGCACGTTTGTCGGGTTTGCGATGTTCGCATGGTATAATATACATTAGCAATTATACATATATTTGCTAATTGCTAGTATGAAAGTAGAAGCAACTAGTACAGTATAAAACATACTTATACATAGGTAAATGTTGAATAATGAATGACAAGAGGTGATATTAGTGAGATTTATCAAATGGATTACAGATCATGTGATTCGTGCTTAGAAATTCAAAGAAATAATGGTGAGAGAAAGAATAAGGTAGGGCAGAAAATGCTAATATTGTGGCCAGGAGGTGGTAAAGCAGGTATGGAGACAATTATATATATGGCTATGATAAGGTTTATATTAAAAGTATCCAGATGTGGTGAGCAGTATCACAAAATAATGTATATTGCTGGTATATACTAATAAAACTATTCAAGTATTAGTAAAGACTGCTTGTGGGGTATAGGATTCTGAATGAAGACAAATACATTGACATGGCAAGTTGAATATATTTTAATTTATCCTGGAGATGTACAGGAGCAGATCCATTGACTTGATAGGTGAAATTTTAGTTGTGTTTTAAATAAGTTTGCAGTCTGAATGGATTTCAGTGGCAGGGATGAAAATGGGTTGTGACTGGATGGATGAACGGATGTGGTTTCATAGCTTAGCTACACTATTTCAATATAGTCACCTGCAGTATTAGATGATTTAGTTATATTGAGTAGGGATTTGTCTCTAGAGTGTAAAATTATGTTGGGGAAGTTGTATCAAGTTGTTAAGGGCTGGACAATTTTCTGGGTTATAGAGAAGTTTATGAATTTTAATTAGCTGGGAAAAAGCTGGGTGATGTAGCTCTAACCAGTTTAATTCTAACTGTGTTCTTTCATTATAATTTACTGAAAATGTGGCTATTTTATTATAACACTGATCAAGTCTGACAAGTTGTTAAGCCTTGAAGTTTAGTGAAGATTGGTGTAGCATACAGGAGAGGTGCCAGTAAAAAAGTAGAGGCTGTGAGTCTTCTGGATACGTCTGTGAGGGAGGCTTTTATCCTGTACCTAGTTTTTGATGGTTTTTTTTACACATGTGATACCAGGTAGTGAAATGTCAATTGGTCATCTGTGTTGAGTAATTTTCTGTTGTTTATTTGTTCTATTGTGGTGTTGTTGTTGTTCCATGCAAGGGTGAACAGTGCATTACCATTAATGTATCCTAAAATAGTTGAAAAATTACTACCTTATTTGATTGGAGGAATATTAAAGGACCCACTCACCATCTTGGTACTATGAATATATACCCCCCTTAACCATGCAATTCACTACCAAAACATGACAAAATACAATTCTTCATTATTGTTTTTTTTTTTAATTTGTACAGCTCATGCAGAGTTTGAAGGAAACAGGTTGCATTAGGTGGGACTGCAATGCCTCAGAGAAAGAAGAGGGTAGGCATGGATTCAGGTATTACTGATCGCCAAGTGACAATAGCACTGATTTTGCCAACAAGTTATTAAGTACCTAGACATCAGGCCACAATTCACTGTCAGACAACTGTACTGACTTATATGATTATGTCGTGTAGCTTTAAACTACACAACTGGTAGATAAAGACCTATGCTCAACTGGACTGTATTTTAATGTATTTTTAACATGTATTGTACTATGTTTCATTATATGTGACTGTTGTATCTCCTTTAACTGTATTATTGTCTGGAGCTTTTCTTCCCGGGCCTCCGCTGAAAAAAGAGCTGTGTCCTGTCGGACTTTCCCGGTAAACAAGCGTAAAATAAATAAATAAATAAATAAATAAATAAATAAAAAGACCAGATGACTTTGAGTTCAATCCTAGACAAAAGAAAGTATGTCTGATATACACTTTATAGTTCAATATTTACTACCTGCAGTCATATCATACAATAAGATCTAGTCCATTCAACTACATGGTTAATTAACTGTTATCCATAAACTAGTCTCAAAATAATTACTTTTTTGTAGAATGTCGAATTGTGAGATCCAAGGATGTCATAACATTAGTGTAACAGTAATTTATGGCCTCACACATTAATGAATGAAAGTACATAATGTTAAAAATATCAGTGGAATATGTAATGAGCATGACGTTAACACCGCTGAATATTTATGATATTTTTTTCTTTTTTGTCTTTCCCCCACCCACTTTCCCAATAGCATTTCATTTTTTTATTGCATTATAATATTCCTTCCTACTTCACACAGGAAGCTGTACTGGCTACATCAGCTTAGACCACCATCCTTCACAGGTGGCAGGGGAGTCACCACCACTAGCAGCAGCAGAGCCACGCAACACTTCTGGGTTACAACATGGTGGCATTACCTCCACAACACCTACACTACTTGCACCATGTGAATGCCTTGGGAGCTGGTGCAATGGTACCCAGTAGGAGTTGTGTCAGTGGAAGTGGCAATTATGTAACCTGGCAAGAGCTGGCAGGGTTGGTGGAGGTGATTATGGAGAGGGGCCTTGATGCTCCCATCAGCCATATGGAAAGAATCCTGTAACGCATTTACAAATCACTGCTCCAATCAGCAGTGTTCCAGGTGCCTGTGACAGGAGACAGTGATGACAATTCCGAGGGTGAGAAGTACATTTACTCTGGGTGGAGATGTGTTTCTGAAGTCCCATACTTAACACCATTTATGGTGTTCTCCTCCCTATTTGTCCACCAACATCCCTTTCTGTCATGTAGCTCCTGCATGTCTGTGCCTGCTACCTAACCTCCTCTACATATTTACCCCTGTTATTCCCAAGTACCTTCCTCTCTCTTTCTCTTTTATGAAAAAGGTATATCTCCTGCCCCACATAAAAAATTGCATCCCATACATAAATCTCCAGTTTACCTATGTATATGGCACTGCACACCATATTTAATACTGTATCTAAAATTACACCATTTTTTGTACTTATATATTCTTAGCTTGTAAAGAAGTAATTAGATATGGTACTATCTCACCACCATCCTGCTTATTCCTTAATTACTCCTCTAGTGCCCTACCCTCTGCTTGCTTCCCATTTTCAACATTGCCCTACCAACCCAATTTTGCACCTTTAATCTGGTCAAAAAATAAATTCATATAGCATAGCCATGGCCAGAAATGATTAAAAACAGAAATCGCCATTTCTGTCCTCAGCATATGAGTAATGCTTAACATCAAGCAGCAAAGCCTACTGTTAGTTACATCCCATGGAAAAAACTCAAAAAATAATTGTGTACACATCAATACTTACTTTTCTATTGGACATGCAAATGAAGTTGACAGTGCCATGCTTCAGTAAGTAATTCTGACTGAACAAAAATAATATCAGTGGTCTGTGTTAGGCTATATGATGTATTGGCACAATGTATAACTGATATGAGGACTCCATTCCAATGCACTCGGTACACTGCCATATGTAACTGAGGGTGGGGTTCTTTCACAGTTTTCCTTCCCAGTCTCATAGTGTTTTCCACTGAACTTGATTAATTGCAAACATATTTGCAGACTGGTATTGATGAGGGCAATAGCAATAATAGTTTCATGTTTAATTTGTTATTATCCTGCCAGGTATGTACAAATAACAGCATGTTTGCAGTGATGCACACGTAAACACAATACGTAATGACAATAACACATAATGCAGTGATCTGAAGGCTAATAAGCAGGAATGCATGTATGACACTCCACTGTGTAACAGTTGTCACTATTACCTAACATTATCCTGTTTAATCCACCTAACATCATCTTTATGATTTCCATTCTGCTGAATTCCCTCTCCATTGTCATGTCAGATGCGTGACAGTAAAATTCCCTTTGTAACTTCGCTTGTGACAAAATTGCTGTGGGTCACATCAGTTGATTCATCATTGTGCCCATTTCAGTAACATTTACTTAGCGTCAGTCTTACACACACATATATCATTGTCTACTATGAAAATTCATGTGAAGTAACACATGCATCACTTCACAGACATGGACGTGGACATAAAACATTTGAATACTACAACAAATTACTCTTTCTACAGTCACCATAGCATGATGCTTGGCATCAAACAGCACTGCACCTATGCTTAAGTAATGATAACTTATACTTCAAGACCTCTGGCAAAAACTGATCAAAATTTACCTTCAGCCACATTCATATCGTGCTCCTCACACTAATATGTATGTTCTGAGCTCTGTCCTTTGTTGTTGATAGATCATTTATATCACCATGGGACTTAAAAGCCCCCTTCCTTTGAGTTTATGATCCAGTGCTCTCACTAACTAGAGATATCATATTCCAGTGGTTTGATGAGCCACAAAAGTACCTCAAGATTCCCACTGCAATGACATCACTACCCTGATGGTGTGTCTTTTAAGTATCCTGCACTACTGCTCCTTCACCCAGGATGATGGCACTCATCCGCTATCGCCAGTATAGCCAACTGCCTGCAGCACTGATTGAATATGAGTCACTTGAGATATACTCACAGTTTTATGCCACCATTATTACAAACACTCCTTTGACAACTGTGAATTCAATTAAATAGATCTTTGCCATTTGCAATTGTACTATTTAATAAGAACCTATTGCCATAGCTGATATTATTCAGACATGGTGAGTTTTCTGCAATGATTTTATAAAGGCTCATATTTTTTCTAATTTCTTCAGAAATAGTTACCTTCGTCATCCTTTGAGAACAACGTCCCTGTAATACTTTCTTTAGAATGTGGCATTGTAAAGGGTATTCATTCAAGAATGCATATTGTAGTGCCTTTACTGATTCATCAACAGCATTTTGTTGAGTGTGCTGCAAGCTAATGGTACAAAAGTGAGACAGTGTGTGTGTGTGTGTGTGTGTGTGTGTGTGTGTGTGTGTGTGTGTGTGTGTGTGTGTGTGTGTGGGTTACACTATGTATTGGTTCAGAGATAAGATTGACAGTACTTTGACGACAGAGTTTGTTAATTTTCACACAGGAGGCATATATTCAGATTTCTCTGACAGAGACTAATGTAACATTCAACTTTTTCTACATTTTATTGATTTTTTGCATTGTTTGCTAAATTTCAAGGTGAAATTATAACTGTAAGTCATCTCCTTATGTAATGAATATATAAATCACAGAAATTAGTTGCAATAGTAAATCATTATTCATACATTTATTGATAACAGTCACTTAAAATCACATACAAATCTAATACATACTGCCATATTGTAAATATAGATAAAGAAAAGAAAAAAATGACAATGAACAAAAAATATACAAGAAGTGTGAATTACATCATATGCAGTCTATACTCTTCAGTAAAATGTATATCCTAAATTCTGTAATAAACTTTAGCGGTAAAAAGATCATCTTGCACATATTTAAGTATACTTAATTTTTTGTCTTTTCAATACATAATTTTCAAGCATGTCATATAAAAGACCCAATTGAAAACCATGTTTTTAATTAATCACATCATTTCTTGGTATTTATCATACCATAACGATTTCTTTATCCTAAAGATAATATTAAGCTAGTAAAATCTGAAAACAGTGGAGAAAAATATTTCTTTAAATGACATTTCTAATGACAAATCATTACACTTCCTAAAAGAGGTATCTATTCATATTTATATATGATTACATTGATGTTTTAAATAAAATCATATGTTTTGTTAATACAATTTTACTGTCCATTGTGTCTGATCAAAGGATGGAATGTCATATCAAATTTGCTTCAGTGATTCCCAGTCATTAAATGAGTTATATGCTTCCTTTCAGCTAGTAAATTGTCATTAAATCAGTATAATTAATTACATTCTTTCATGAACATTTTAGATGTACTGTAACTAATATAGCATGCTCTGTAAGTCACTCCCCCACATTTTTTTCAGAAAGGGGAGGATGTAGTTTTAGTAGGAGATATCACAATCATCACTTTGTCTGGATTACATAAATATTGCCAAAATCTAATAAAAATTAATGAATGACTATAGTTATCAGAATTATTATTAAAAAAAGTTAGTATTGAACTGATTTAGGATAGATTTCTTTTTCTGGATTTACAATACCTTGTACATTTTTAAATGAGACATTTCTTACCAATGTATATACCACTAATTTATTTTATTTAAATTATATTTTATTTAATCAAGCTAACTACCCAACAGTGAGAACATTGGCTATACAATCACTCCAACTTGCACTTACTGGAAGGAATAAAAAAAACACACCAGAAACTTGGCCTGCTCTATCGCTACAAACAATTTCTTACTTCAAATGCTGGACTCTTCTTAGCACAGTCCTTCTTCCTGCCAGTACTTCTCTACACAGCCCCAATACTAACCAATATACAAGCTACTACCATGAACAAACTTCAACAAACTTAACACAAAATTGCAAGATACATTACTAACTTTCCCTACAACTCCCATCACTGCCTTGCCCTGAACTCATTACAATGGCTTGAATTCCCTCAACTACTGCTACTTTCTCAATTGCAGGTTATTCACTCCATTCTATACAGGCCTTCATCCTGTCCAGCTCTCACTACTTTTTTATCTACCTACACCCCTTCTAGAACCCTCCGCACCTCTAACCAACAACTTCTGAATATAGATCATCCAAAGAAGAACATAGGCAAACTACAATACAACTGCACAATAGCCCACACTTGGAACAAACTTCCTCTACACATATGCTCCATCATACACCCTGCACACCAAAGGAACTCAAACTTTATCTTCTCAATACCAAATCATGTCCCTGCTTAGAACCTACCTAACTTCCCCATTATCCAATGGTGCTTCTTCTCTCTGAACTCCTGAAAGCATCTATACCTTCCTAGGAAGCCTAGGGAACAAATCCGATCACTTGTATGTAACTTGTTTGATCACTTGTATATAACTTGTTTGTACACACACACATATATATATATATATATATATATATATATATATATATATATATAAAGAAATAGTTCATATACTTATTTCTTTGTGATTATTCTCTTAGGGTAATCTAAATATGTTTGATTACAATCAGATTTGTACTGATTGTTTTTGGAGTGAAACTTGGTTATGCTACTTTCTATTTTTTGTTAACTATGTAATCCTTAATTGTTTTGTAACTGGAGCTTTTCTCCCCAGGTCTCCACTGAAGAAGGACCCCCTGGCCCAGCTGGACCAACCCAGTTAACAAATCTCAATAGATAAATAAATAAATAAATAAAATAAATAGATGATGATTACTGTTGATGTGACTGCACAACTCCATTGTGCAAAAATAAAAAAGAGAGTTATTGATGGAGATATTTTTCAGTGACAAAATGTTTATCTTCAGTAAACATAGAAATAAATATAAAAATCTTAAGCAACTTAATTTCTTATTTTTTTCAGTATTAGCCTACACTTCAAGTGAGGTCACTTACATGTAAAGTACTTAAAACGTTTTAATATTTTACTTGTATACCTTGATTTGGTAGCAGAATATATAGAATATTCCAAGTAATGAGCGATAATAAAATATATATTTTTGTTAAATGTTTTCCTGAATCTGATATTTTATACTTACCTTATTTACACAAAGATATCATAATTTCCTTCATTAATGCATGCTCTAATATGATTTCTAAAATAAATATTGTCATTATTGAGTGACAAATTTAATAAAAACAAATTTCATTTGTGATTTAGAAGGAACTAATTAAGTAGCGTGTATGAGATATACTAACTTTGACAATGTTTAGTTGATAAAGTATAAATTGTATTCAAATGAAAAGTAATTTAGACCAATGTATACTTTAAAGCTGTTAATATTATCATAATTAATTTAAATATTAAACTGTAAGTTGAATGTCATATTTATATCAAATTATTTTGTTTTCAAGGCCAATCATATATGTATATGCTTTCCAAATCTTTAGTTGTACTTTGATTTATTATCAAATACTCAGCTTTATTATCATTATATTTCCAATCTAATATTTTATCAAACACTTTTAGTGCATTGTCAAAATGAACTATGGAAAACATAATATTTTTATAATTATGAGCTTATGATATATAAAGTATGATACTTTAAGATTTGTCTTACTGTGTATTTCATAACAAAATATTAAGGAGATTAACAACTCCTCTGTTACATACCATATTGAAGTTTAATATCATAAGAAAGATAAGCACAGGGATTTAGAAAGAACCCCACCATTCATATTATGGTTTGTGATAAAAAGACACTGTTTCCACAGTGCAGTATTTTGTGATTCATAGACTCATTAGTCACAATCAGGAAAACCTCATTATTAGCTGATTTCCATGTCACTGAATTGCTGTCAGCACCATTGGTGTGGATCAGCACTTTCTTGTGGTAGTTAGCAGTGTTGTCATGTTATAATAGATAGCTCCCTCACTCACTCTCAGCACACACACACACACACACACACACACACACACACACACACACACACACATAACATATCTGACCCTGTGTTGTGGGAACATACACAGTGTCTCCTTTCCCCTACCCTTACAAATCACAGACAATTTCAGCTAGTCTTTAATTATAAACATTATAGTTTCACAACTCATATCCTTCAGTATATCCATGGTATTGAAATTGTTGTTATACTTGTGACTTTCTAAATTTATAGGATAGATAATTGAAATCTCTCACTGATTTTGTCCCACCATTCATTTTGGTTCTATCTTGATTTCTTGTGCTATGAGGTTAAAAGGTATGCCTGAGTTCCCTGTTCCTCTTCCTCATATGTCACAAACTTTTGCAATGATTGAATAATGCCCAAGATCCTAAGTATACATTAAAAAAAAAAACTGTGGCACTAACTTATCACTTTCACTGACAATGCCTTTAAGAGAGACTAATTTTAATAGCATCCCTGGTGTCTAGTACATCTCCATAACAGTCTTTTTAAGTATGTTTAAGGGATGTTATATAGAGTATCCTTGGTGTCTAGTGCTTTTCCTGTCCAATACATTCATTATTCTCCCTGGTGTCCAGGCTTTACCATCCATCTCCATTATGTTTATGTACTGCTAAGGCTCAAAAAGTTTTTCCTGGTGTCCAGTGTCCCGCCATCTATGTTAAGTTAGTGCTATTAAGTCATGCAAAGTTTACCCTGATAACTAGTCTTTCCTCCCAGCTTCACATCTTATTAGTTATCCCTGATGCATAGTGTTTCCCCTGACCAATGCCTGAAGAGTTATACTTGGTGGTCAGTGGTCAACCCAACCCATATATGAAAGGTTATCCCTGGTAGTTAGTGGTCCCCCTACCCAATGTCGCAGGCTTTGCTTGTTGTTCTAGGAATGTGAGGAAGTATGACAGTCACACAAATACACACACACACACACACACACACACACACACACACACACACACACACACACACACACACACATGCACACACACGCACACACATTCTTCATCTATCCCCTGCCTAACCTCCCTACTGTGTCCTCCAAGGTAGACACAAACTCACATATGCAGACCCTCACATACTCACAATCAACCCCCGCAAATGCTACCTGACCACTAAACTACTCAGCATTTACCTCAACTGTGATGGATGAACATGACTTTTTGGCTGTGTTCATTACTATACAGAACCAGGAGCAGCTGTGATAAGTTATAGAGTGGTTCAGCTGCATAAATGTCTTCCCAGAGAAAGATCAGAGAGAGATCACATGGCTAATTACTATATGCCTGTCCCCACAATTCCTTATTAGCATTTCACATGGCCATAGATGCAGCCCACCATGTTGTTGCATGTTTTTGTGTTGCAGTACCATGGTAGAGCTGCCTCTGAATTAGAAATAGTTACTGTGAGGTGTACATGTTGAATTGGGCTCAGGATATTATTCTGTAAACCACTCTGTAATCATTCTAAATTAGACTCAAGCTCCAGCTTTTACAAACACTATAGAATTATGGCAAACAGTTTTTCTAATCATCATCATCATTATCTTCGTTCGGCTATTCCCATTAGGGGTCACCACAGCAGATCACCTGTTTCCATTTCTTCCTGCCCTCTGCATCTTGCTCTGTCACACCAACCACCTGCATGTCCTCTCTCACCACATCCATAAACCTTATCTTAGGCCTTCCTCTTTTCCTGTTACCTGGTAGCTTCATCCTTAGCATCTTTTTCCCAATATGCTCAGCATCCCTCCTCAGCACATGTCCAAACCAAAGTAATCATGCCTCTCTGGCTTTGTCTCCAAACCTTCCAACTTGGGCTGACCCTCTAATATACTTATTCCTAATCCTGTCCATCCTTGCCACACCCAGTGCAAATCTTAACATCTTTAATTCTGCCACATCCAGCTCAAACTCCTGACTTTTTGTCAATACCACTGTCTCCAACCCATATAACATAGCTGGTCTCACTACCCTCTTGTAGACCTTCCCTTTCACTCTTGCAGGTATTCGTCAGTCACAAATCACTCCTGACACTCTTCTCCACCCACTCCATCATGCCTGTACTCTCTTCTTCACCTCTCTTCCACACTCACCGTTACTCTGAACTATTGACCCCAAGTATTTAAACTCATCCACCTTTGCCAATTCTACTCCTTCCATCCTCACCATTCCTCTATCCTCCCTCTCATTCACACACATATATTCTGTCTTAGTCATGCTGACCTTCATTCCTCTTCTCTCTAGAGCATATCTCCATCTCTCCAGGGTCTCCTCCACCTGTTCTCTACTCTCACTACAGATCACAATGTCATCTGCAAACATCATAGTCCACGGGGACTCCTGTCTGATCTCGTCTGTCAACCTGTCCATCACCATTGCAAATAAAAAAGGGCTCAGAGCTGATCCTTGATGTAACCCCATCTCCACCTTAAACGCATCCATCACTCCCACCGCACACCTCACCGCTGTCACACTACCCTCGTACATATCCTGTGCCACTCTTAAATACTTTTCTGATACTCCTGACTTCCTTATACAATACCACAACTCCTCTCTAGGCTCCCTGTCATATGCTTTCTCTAAGTCTACAAAAACACAATGCAACTCCTTTTGACATTCTCTGTACTTTTCCATCAACACTCTTAGAGCAAAGATCGCATCTGTAGTGTTCTTTCCCGGTATGAAACCATACTGCTGATCACTAATCATCACGTCCCTTCTTAACCTAACTTCCACTTCTCTTTCCCATAACTTCATGCTGTGACTAATCAGTTTAATCCCTCTGTAGTTACTACAGCTCTGCACATCACCCTTATTCTTAAAAATTGGTACCAAAACACATTTTCTCCATTCCTCAGGCATCCTCTCACTTTCCAAGATTTCATTAAACAATTTGGTTAAAAACTCTACTGCCATTTCACCTGAACACCTCCATGCTTCCACAGGTATGTCATCTGGGCCAACAGCCTTTCCATTCTTCATTCTCTTCATAGCTATCCTTACTTCCTCCTTGCTAATCCATTCTACTTCATGATTTACTATCCCTACATAATCCAACCTTCTCTCCCTCTCATTCTCTTTATTCATCAACCCCTCAAAGTACTCTTTCCATCTCCTCAACACACTCTCCTCACTTGTGAGTATGTTTCCCTCATTATCCTTTATCACCTTTACCTGCTGCACATCTTTCCTAGCTCAGTCCCTCTGTCTAGCCAATCGGTACAGGTCCTTTTCTCCCTCCTTAGTGTCCAACCTTTCATACAACTCTTCATATGCCTTATCCTTAGCGTTTGCTACCTCTCTCTTTGCCATGCACCTCATCTCCTTATACTCCTGTCTACTTTCTTCATCTCTCTGATGATCCCACTTCTTCATTGCCAACCTCTTTCTCTGTATACTCTCCTGTACTTCCTCATTCCACCACCATGTCTCCTTGTCGTCCTTCCTCTGTCCAGATGTGATACCAAGCACATTTCTAGCCATCTCCCTTACTAGTTCTGCTGTAGTTACCCAGCTATTTGGTAACTCTTCACTGCCACCCAGTGCCTGCCTTAACTCATCCCTGAACTCCACCTCACAGTTACCCTTTTTCAATTTCCACCATTTGATCCTTGGTGTTGCCCTCACACTCCTTCTCCTCCTCTTCTTGATCACCAACGTCATCCTACAAACCACCATCCTATGCTGCCTAACTACACTTTCTCCGGTCACCACTTTACAGTCTCCAATCTCCTTCAAACAGGCCCTCCTGCATAGGATATAATCCACCTGTGTGCATCTTCCTCCACTCTTGTATGTCACCCTATGCTCCTCCGTCTTGTTAAAATACGTATTCACCACTGCCATGCCCATCCTTTTCGCAAAATCCACTACCATCTGACCTTCTGCATTCCTTTGTTTAACACCATACCTACCCATCACTTCCTCATCTCCTCTGTTCCTTTCACCAAGATGCCCATTGAAATCTGCTCCAATCTCCACTCTCTCACCCTTGGGTACAGTCATCCCCACTTCATCCAACTCACTCCAAAGTTTTTCTTTCTCATCCATCGCACACTCAACTTGTATAGCATATGCACTAACAGCATTCATCAATACACCATCTGTTTCCAGCTTCATAAACATCACTCTGTCTGACACTCTTTTCACCTCCAAAAACACTCTTAGCATACTGTTCCTTCAGGATAACCCCTACACCATTTCTCCTCCCATCCACACCATGATAAAACAATTTGAACCCACCTCCGATACACCTAGCCTTACTCCCCTTCCATCTGGTCTTTTGCACACACAATATATCAACCTTCCTTCTGTTCATCATATCAGCTAGCTCTCTCCCTATACCAGTCATACTGCCAACATTCAAAGGTCTGATCCTTACTACCACAGTCCTAGCCTTTCTCCTCTCTTCCTGCCTTCGGCCATGTCTTCCGCCTCTTCTCCTCCTTCGGCCAACAGTAGCCCAATTTCCGCCAGCACCCTGTAGGCTAACAGTACTGATGGTGGTCATTGTTAACCTGGGCCTAGACCGATCTGGTATAAAAATGTTTATTGGTGTCTGCATGAAATTAATTGGCAAAGTTTTATGTCGGATGCCCTTCCTGATGCAACCCTCCCCATTTATCTGGGCTTGGGACCAGCACAAAGAAATGCACTGGCTTGTGCATCCCCAGTGGCAGTTTTTCTAATATATAAATGAAACAACAAAACAAAATACCTCTGATGTTTGGAATAAATATAACCAATCAAAAGAAGAAAATGTCTTATCTATGTGCAATCTAACTAATATCAGTTTTTATTTCTGAAATCTGCTTGCTTTATATCAGTGCTTTCCTTTTATTCTCTTGCATTTCCTCCATAAACTAAAACCATTTTGATCATCATGAACAAAATTAGAAATTAATCCCTTAATTCAGTATATTCAGATTTATGTACAGACCTTAAGTTCAATATTTTGAGAGAGATAGTAATCTATAGGAAATAATTTGATATGTTTTGTTTATATATATATATATATATATATATATATATATATATATATATATATATATATATGCACATTATGAAATAAATGACTTACATTTCTAGGATTTGTTTTATTCAGGGAGAATATCATAAATTCCACATGCTTTATCTTCTTTCAGACCTTTAATTTAATAATTTATTTTAGTAATTTTAATTCCTTTAAATAAATGTTTAATAGTCTCTTCAGAGTTGTTATTATTAATGCCTTCACTAACAAAGTTACCCAGAATGGATAGAGGTCATCTCCATTAGCATTGACTGATGAATCCTGACTATGATTCAGGTGACTCAGGCAGTACTGCTTTGATTTCCTGAAACTGACTAAGAGATAGTTACTGCTGTAAAGGCACTATCTCATCCACTGAGTTGTCCAACCAAACCTTACTGAAAAGGGCTTCCACAAAATCCTCACGCTTCATTTGGAATTTCAGTGCCAATGTTGAATAGCAATGCATCTTTACTATGGTAAGGGCACATTATGTTACCATTGTAGAGTATCTTTTTAAACCAGAGTGCAAAATATATTATCAAATTTCTGATTTGGGTACGTTTCCATGTGGAAACTGTAGTAGTTGTACATATGTACATAGAGTATTTACCAGTATTAATAATGTTAGGTTTACTCCTGATGGATTATATAATTGTAGGACACAGAAGGTAATTTATGCAATTAAATGTGGATGTAATAAGTTTTATATTGGTCAAACAAAAAGGATGTTCAAAGTCAGATTACTTGAACATTTAAGGGACATAAGAAATAAAAAAGTAGAGAGCCCATTAGCGCTACATTTTTGTGAACATCATAATGGAATAAGTGACAGTTTACAAGCGACTATTTTACAACAGGTAGCTGGTACTGAATCAGATGGTCATATGGTTGAAAAGTTACTTTTAAGTAAAGAAACTGTTTTCATTTTAAAATATGGCACTTTGTTACCAAATGGATTGAATACAGAGTGCTGTTGGAAGAGTGTGATTTAATTAATTGAACTAAGTGTATTAATTTTTAATTGATTATTGTCTTAATTGATTATTGTTTTATTGTTGTAATTATATAAAGTGTTTTACAACTGTGATAGTTTACTCCTTGAAAGCTTACTGAGGCCGAGGCGCTAGAGAGAGAGAGAGAAGAATAAATCTGATTTTGGTTTTACTGGTCTTGTGGTTTCATTTATCTTTTTATGTCTTCTGAGGAGTAACTCCACTATGTAATTAATATCACTTACCTTTTTCAGAGTAATTAAAGGAACCATCCCTTTGCTGCATGTATGTAGTTTGCCAACTAGGAATAAGCACTATAACTTTTTGCAAACCCCATGTGCTCATTAAGTCTAAGTAATACATTTAGGATGTAGTTTCCTGAAGACTTAGTGTAAGAATCACACTCACCTTTCCACTAATTCCTAATTAAATCCAAGAATCCCTAAAACATGGAGATTCTTAGTAATACATTATGTAGGCGAAGTTGTGAGGGGGATACATATTTTTCCACTCCTGCTTAAAATGAACTGTGAAGGCTGTCAACATGTTCTAAAGAGCAGAGTTAGACCTTTTTCACACATCATTTGTCTGTGGATGATAGAGAAAAGAGTCTATATTCTTTACCTGCAATTCTCCACAAACAGGTTATCAGGACTAATATGACGTTAGCACCTCTGTTTGCCAGTATTTCCCTCACAAATCTACCTTGCTTAAAATTTATATCAGACCATTCCCTACCACCTCTGCTGTGATAAAGGACAGAGTCACTGCCTCAAGATATCTAGCAGCATAGGTTAGCACCACAAACATATATTTCTTACCTGTGGTACTTGGGTACCGAGGCTTCTTAATGTCCATGAATTCTATCCAAAATATTCATCGATGACAGGCAAAGGAATTAAAACATGCATTTTGCAGTACATTGTGGTATTTTTTACAATATAGGGCCTAAAGAAATTCTGCCTGAACCATTGAATATGTTATGGCCAAAATTGTCCATTGCTTGGTTCTTGAATCTATTAGCTGCTGAATAACTTCTCCCTCTCTCAGTTCATCAGGAATCCAGTCACCTTATAATAACTCCTTGTCTCAATATACAGGCATCCACTGCCCTTTAGAGTCATAACTGTCCTTAGTTATTATCTTCCTTGTGTTGTGCAAGGTAGGATCTGGTAAGTATGTCTGGTGCTGTATCTCACTTAGCAATGACATGTTTATTGACTTACAGAATGGCATACAGACAATTGTGAAAGACTGTAAAATTGTTTGTCTCCAGACAGTTCATGACTATTGTGTTGCCACCTCTGTATCCTCTTTCGTATGCCTATTGCTCAGACCTTGTTGCTGTAGATAATTGTACTGCACATGACACATTTGATTATAATGAAAACATTTGAACCCTGGACCTTGGCATGTACTACAAATAATAGTGTCCCCACTTGTCTGTGAGATCTGCTTTAGTGACTTACATAGTTCATCATAAATTCTAGTATATCTATGCATTGTGTTAGGTACCCATTACTATGCAGTTGTGCCCTGTTGTTTATGTCACCATTTCTACCTATGTGGTACAATCCCAAACTACAATGGGATTTGCATGCTATCTGACAATGCACTGAGTACATGTTCTCTTACTATAAGGTCTCCTATCATATCAAAAGTGGTGATTTGGCAACCACTTGTGCATCTATGAAAATATAGGTTTATTTCTACAATGCAGTCAGCTATACTATCCTCTGCTTTTCATCTATGTTCTGTAAACTTTTTC
Organism: Protopterus annectens; assembly: GCF_019279795.1. Lineage (NCBI taxonomy): Eukaryota > Metazoa > Chordata > Ceratodontiformes > Protopteridae > Protopterus > Protopterus annectens. Next base: position 1,003,346,087 of record NC_056725.1, on the reverse strand, counting down.
ATATAAGCTTCAAGCATTCACATGTAACATTCAAACACATATACATTACATTCACAAAATTTAAACAATTGTCACTGTTTAAGGTGCTTATATTATGCAAAGTCCTACCAATGAAAAGAATAGATGAAAACCTTACATTCTTCATGCATTCAAATGACAGAAAAAAATAAATCCATCCTTCATTTTATACCAAGGAATTAGTTTAGTGCTACCGTTAACTTCTAGGCTTAGGTTTTCATCCCTACTACTTACAAGCATCTGACAAAGTGCCAGCACTTCCACCTCATTTTTATTTTTATTTTATTTGTTTATTTTACATTTGTTGACCAGACTAGTCTAACTGCGTATATATACTCTAACCCAGACTGATATACCCTGACTGTTGTCTCCTTCCCCTTGTTGCTCTCCTTACACTTCTATACTCCACTGTTCTATATCACATACCTGTAAAATTTTTTTTTACAATTCAATATTGTCTTTGCTTTTTTGATTGCTCTCTCTCAAATTTTTGCTCACATTATTTGATCTGTGTGTTAACCTACTAAGTACTCTAAATAACTTATGTCAACCTCAATGTAACAATGTCCTGTAATTTGTTTTGACTATTACTATATATTGTAATCTTTGTCACTACTAATGCTTGAAGCTTTTCTCCCCGGGCCTCTACTGAAAATGGACATATATCCAGTTAGACTAGCCCGGTCAACAAATGTAAAATAAAATAAATAAATAATATATGTCCATTTTCAATAGAGGCCCAGAGAGAAAAGCTCCACATAAAACAGATAAAGAAACAGAACATTAAAACTTCAGTTACAGAACATTAAAGTTACAGATAGCTTGTCAGACAAAAACAGGTGTTACAAGGTAATTTACCATACATGATGGAATACAGTAGAACAAACATGAGTTAAGATATGCTGACAGACCTCATGCTGACACTGTTGTCTTCTAACTTATTCTACCCCTTTGTAATTTCAGGCTCTCCCTGTTCTCTCTCTCCCTCCCACTGTTTATCTCCCTCTCCACATCTTGAGCTGTTTCATTCTCACAATTTCCTCAAATCACCTTACATTTGGCTCCATTTCTTGTCATTTCATTTTAATTTGCATATTGTCTTCTGGGGATTTATTGAATGACCTTTTTCTAGATGCTGTATTCATGCTGTATAATACATGCTATACCCAGCTGAGTGTTAGCTGCCCTCAAGGTTATCAACTCATACTTAGTCATGTAAAACTCCATGTTTTTTGTTTTACATTCTTTATTCATCTGTAACACTAATTTTTTTTTCATATTCCACAGACCTCATGTTTGCCTCTTAACTAAAATGTGCATTTGCTCAGCCAGACTATTACAAGAAATAATTGTTTATATATATATATATATATATATATATATATATATATATATATATATATATATATATACAAACACACACACACACACACACACACACACACACACACACACACACACACACATTCATACACACATATAAATATATATATATATATATATATATATATATATATACGGTTTGCATTCATCTTATCAAATTACACAACATTTTTACAGAAAAACATTGCCTGTAGTAATAGAAGAATGTGCCTCTGAACATTTAAAATGTCAATTTAATTTAAACACGACAGTTGACATTCCCGCATTTTCAGTTTTTTTTTTAAATGTGAACATCAGCATAAACAAATGCCATACTTCATTCATGTAAATTCAATCCAGTGATAAATGGTGCGACATTCTGAACATTCATTTAAGTGCATTTGATTGAATGAAAATTGACAGAATGCATTTCTGCTAAATGAATGTAAAGCACATGCACACACACACACACAGACACACACACACACACACACACACACACACACACACACACACACACACACACATATATATACACACACAAATACATGTAGATTTTTACTTTGTGTCCTCTGGAATGATAACACTCACCTTTGGTGGCAAAACATTCTTGCAGGCTAAATGAGTTTAATTACAACACAAACTACCAGGTATATACTCTTATGGTTCACAGCAATGGCATCAGTATGTATTAGACAGGAGCTATAATCCTTTGGTCTTCTCCACTGCTTATTAAGTACTGGCAAATAAAAATAATTAAACAACAATATAAACATTAAAAAATGTTAATCACTATAAGCCACTAAGTGAAATTTGGCATTAAAATTTGCAGAAAATATGCACTGCTATCCTGGACTATGAACCAACACCGTCCGGACCCTAATACATTCCACACTGAAGAATACATTCCACACTGAAGAAAAAACCTAGAACAGAGCTACAGGGCCTGTATTCCAAAGCTTTCTCTCAACAGTAATATGAGGCTAGTGCATTACAATGTGAGCATTTCTACACTGACTTTAATATCACTGAACTATTGCATTACACACACACACACACACACACACACACACACACACACACACACACACACACACACACACACACACACACACACACACACACACACACACACACACACACACACACACACACACACACACACACACACACCGCAATTAATAACAATTTCAAAGGGAAGCTAGCAGAACCCTGCAGTATGACAACAATCTTCTATTCTATAAAATAACTGCCACCCACTTGCAAAAATCCAATAAAATTTCAATCACTGTTCTTTTATAAAAAGTTACATAAAATATAAGAATGGACAGTAGTGCTAGATGAAGAGTCATTCATAGGTTCAAAGTTCATAGGTTTATAGTTACATACTAGGCTAACAATCATCAGGGCCTTTATAACCTAGCTGTTAATCCAAACCACTTGCGTCCCTACTTTTCATGGGAGTTTATTAGGAGATGGGTATATCTCCAAAACCTTCATCTTCCTTAGCCATCTGAGTACTCACAATACTGGCATGATGAAATTTTGAAAAGCGTTTTCTTTCACTGTTTGGTTCAAGTGCCATTTGTCTGAGGGTATTTTACAATACATTCCTAATATTAGCAGTGGGATGCTTACTCCATCTAATCTGATTGGTGCACAGTAGGAAAACAGGTAAGTGTTTAACCATTTCCATTCTGTTGTGCGCTTGTCTTACCCTTCCATACTCCTACACTCCACTCCAGTTTTCTCACCTCATATAAAGGACTGATTTTCCCTTGTGCATTCCAAGTACTTATGTTACATTGAACCTCCGAGATGAGTTACTGTTTTCTCAAATTTACTCCCTAACAGCTTTATTCTTGCAGTCTATGCACTAGTTTTTTTTAGCCACAAACTAGACATTGTTTAATATCCCATGTACCTCACTACCCTCTAACTTGCTCCCATCCTAACAGATTTTTAGTATTAGGTGTGTGTGTGTGTGTGTGTGTGTGTGTGTGTGTGTGTGTGTGTGTGTGTGTGTGTGTGTGTGTGTGTGTGTGAGTGTGTGTGTGTGTCTGTGTTTGCAAGTGTGTGCATGCATGTGTGTGTGTGTGTGTGTGTGTGTGTGTGTGTGTGTGTGTGTGTGTGTGTGTGTGTGTGTGTGTGTGTGTGCGTGCATATATCTTTATATCTATACAGATATATACATATGTATATATATCGCATTCAGAATATCAAAATACCATTGCTTGTACTGTATTAAGACCGGAACCTTCATCACTCGCATGTGCAAATGTACAGAACATTGAGACACATCGTTATAGAGTATGTTTATGTCTCATCACAGAGAGCAAGATACTATGCCTGCTGTATAGCACTTAAAACGGGTCTATATTGAATTAGCGAACACATAGAAAAGCGAACACTAAATCATCGACCCCTTTTAAGCGAAAGCTTAAAATCTCGAACACCCGGAACAGCAATTTTTTTCCAAGGGAAAAAAATCGCTGGTCCACAAAAAAAAAAAAACTTAAAACATTGTATAATGTGGTGGGCTTCGCCCACACACCCCCCCCCTACTTAAATATACCAACTCTGAGATCGCACCACAGTGGAGGAAATGGTGAACTCCTAAAACAGGCCCAACAATTTTTTACCCTGTGAAAAAAAAAAATCGCTGTTCCAGGTGTTCTGGATTGTAAGCTTTCACTTAAAAGGGGTCGATGAATTAGCGTTCACTTTTCTAAGTGTTCGCTAATTCAATATTGACCCCTTAAAACAGACCTATCAGAATAACATTGTATTCACTGATGGGGGGGTCAAGTCCCCCTACACTTCCCACTCCCCCTGTTACTTATATATACTATTTCCAGGATTTGTCAATCACTGGGGAAATGGCATATTCACAAAACCTGGGGATTGTTGAACTCAAAAGCATGGGTTGTCTTTCACTGCTATACAGCAGAAATTGTGCCTTGTCTGTTATGCTGCTTACTACATATTGTGCATCTTAAGGTCCTGTATGTTTGCTCATATGAGTGATGCATTGTCTGGTCTTGCTATTGTGCCAGTCAGCTTTAAAATGTTTGTAGCGTGTTGATATTATGTAGGGTAGCCACATCTGTCTATATAGATAGATAGCTATAGATAGGTAGACAGATAAATAGATGTTGCTATTGTTTACACATTTTGGAAGGGTTTCAGACTGCTGGCATCCTCTTTTTACCTAATCTGCTTAGCATGTTAGTACTTTATGTGGTTTTAATTCACTTTAATATGGACTGCATACTCTCTTATCCCAACAGTTGATTTGAGTTTGATATTATACATAGATCGTTGTTCACTGAGGCTTCTCATCACTCACACCATATGCCCTTTCACACAGGTACAAATAATTTTTGCAATCCTCAGGAGGTTCCCCCATCTTGCCCACTTGATTTGATTAAATACAGCCCCTGGGTGAAAGTGCATAACCTCCCAACCACTCCACATATTATTTTCCCTTTCCTAATTCAGGTGCTAGAATGATTTCCCCTGACCTCTACCACTCTTTGTTTTCTAAATATCCTAAATAGCATTACACCTCCTAGAAGGAAAAGACTGAAAAGAAATAATGTCCTTTGGGTAACCAAAAAGAGTGCTAATACGGATAGTGAAAATGTGTGGAAAGAAAGGCAAAAATATAAAACAGCATCTTGAAAACTTTAGAATGTTTCAGAATTGTACTAAAAAGCAAATAAATGAAGATAAAAACTATACTATAATAACTTTCATAATAATACTAAATGCAAGCCTAAAAAATGTGGACATGCATTAAAAAAATCTCACATCCCAGCCAAAAATTCAACCCAAGCTTTTCTCCTGATACCTCACCACTTGAAACTGCAATACAGTTCAACTCTTATTTTATAGATAGTACAGCATCTCTAACCAAAGATTTGTCGAGCAGCCACATATCACCACAACCACTTTCACCTTCAAACCTGTGACCACATCCTATGTAAAACGTCTCTTAAACTTAAACCATGTTCTCCTTCAGTTGATATCTTTCCAAGTGAATACATAAATATAGCAGCCAATAGCATTGATTATCCTGTCTCAATCCTTATAAATAGGTCAATCCAGGAATCCCACATTTCCTCTCTCTAGAAAAAGTCACACATTATCCCTCCGCACAAAAAAAAATATATATATATATTTTCAACAGACATTAATAATTTTAGACCTATAACAATCTTACCTCCTCTCACTAAAATACTTGAAAAATATATTTAAAACAATTGCTAAACTATCTCCTGCAGTAAGAACTTGTGTGCCTTACACAGCATGGCTTCTGCCCTTCCCATAGTACTAGCACTGCTCTTCTAAACTATATGGATACTGTCAGTAAAGCTAGAGATAATAGTAAACTAGTTTCTTCCTTATTTGTAGAATTGTCTAAATCCGTAGACACAGTTTGTCACAGTAAAGATCTTCAAATGTTTTCGCTAGGTCACTCTCAGTCCAACCTTCTGTGGTTCAAAAGCTACTTGTCCAATAGGTATAAGTCAGTAAAATGGCACTCCATACTCTCTCCTTACCTCCCAGTCACCATTGGTATACCACCTGCCTGAGAAAAGGTGGAAGTACATGCCATTGGCAGGGTGAGTGGGATCGTTTATTATCTTCCTAGCCCTTCCCACACACCTCCCACACACCGAGTCTCATGCAGATCATCCATGGATTGGAGCGAGGAACCAATGGCATTTTCTGCTGTCCTCACTACCCTCAGGAGAGCCTTGTGGTCAGATGCTTTGCAGTTACCATACCAATCTATTCTGTTATTTGAGAGGATGCTCTCAATAGTCCCTCTGTAGAAGGCTTTGAGGATGGACTAAGACAGGTTTGCCTTCCTCAGTTTCCATAGGAAGTGCAGACATTGTTGTGCATTGTTCACTGTGTGGCTAATATGAGTCGACCAGGATAGGTCATCTGAGATGTGCACCCACAGGAACTTGGTAGGCTCTTTCCTCAACATTTCTGACAAGACCTACAACATGGTAACATCCACAAACTTGATGATTTTGTTGGATTCATGCTTGGCTATGCAGTTGTGCATCAACAAAGTGAACAGCAGAGGACTCAGGGTGCAGCCCTGAGGAACACCCATGCTTGTTGTAATATTGATTGAACTGTTATTTCCCACACATACTTTTTGCGGTCGGTTGATAAGAAAGTTCAGTATCCAGTTACACAGGGTGCTGTTGATGACCAGCTGGATCAGCTTTGATATCAGATTCTGGGAGCTGACAGTATTACAGGTGGAACTAAAATCGATGAACAGCATTGTGACATAGCAATTCTTGTTGTCTAGGTGTGCCAAGGATTCGTGAAGTGCTATAGCTATTGCAATGGTTAGATCTATAAGCAAACTTTAATGTATCCAGTATTGCAGGTAGGCTTGAACAGATATAGTTCTTGATCAACTGCTCAAAACACTTCATTACTATTGATGTAAGAGCAACTGGCCGGTAATTATTTAGGCTTGTCGTTTGAGATTTTTTGAGTAGAAGATTGATTGTTGTATTTTTGAAGCATCTTGGTACAATGACTAGTTGCAGGGATGTGTTGAATATATCTGTAAGTACAGTGGACAGCTGGGCAGCACAGTCTGTTAGAACCCTTCCCATAATATTATCAAGACCAGCTGCTTTTCTTGGGTCTACTTACCTCAGGGTCTTCAGATCATCAGATGTTCTTAGACTTAGCAACTCCTCACCCTGTTTGACAGGGAGCTTATTTGGCAAAGTGTTGTTGCCCATATCAAATCTGCTGAAGGAGATGTTTAGTTTGTTCAGAAATTCTGTGTTGTCATCACATGGGGAGGATGCAGGCTTGTAGTTGGTTATGGCTTGAATGCCTTACCAGAAACATCTGCAGGCCCTTTGGTCAGAGAAGTGTCCCTGAATTCTGGATGGCACAGTGGTGCAGTGGTAGCATTGTCATCTCACAACAAGAGGTTCTCCAGTTCAATCCTCAGCTGAAGTGCCTTCTATGTGGAGTCTGCATGTCCTCTGTGCATCTGTGTGGGTTTTCTCTGGGTACTCCTGTTTCCTCCCACATTACAAAGACATGCATCTGGAATATTTCTTCCTAGGCTTCTACTGAAAATTGGCTTAGTTCTAAGTTGGACTTTCCTGGTAAACAAATGTTAAATAAATAAAAAATATATGTCTGTAAATCCTTTTAGCCTCCTTTACACCTCTAGTTAGATTAGGGCATCCTTGTCTTTTGATTTAAATGTAGCACTTCATGCCTTTAGGAGCTAATGTACTTCACCAGATAGCCAGGATTTCTGATTAGCATGCATGGTGATACATTTGATGACTGTTATGTCATCAACATATTTTGAAATGTAGGCCATTACAGATTCCATATACTCCTCCAGGTCAATATGGTGGTTCTTTACAGCATTTCTAAACACTGACCAGTTTGTACATTCAAAGCAGTCCTGTAGTGCCAAGACTGCTCCCTCAGGCCATGTCCTTACTTTTTGGTTGTAGGTTTGCCTTTTTTCAGCTGTGGTGTGTATGCAGGAAGCAGCATGATGGCCAGACAGTCTGAGGTGCCCAGCTGTGGATAAGGAACTGCTTTGTAGGCCAGTTTTACATTTGTGTACACCTTATCCAGAGTGTTCACCCCTCTTGTTGCAAAGTTCACATGTTGATGGTAATGAGGTAATCGGATTTCAAATTAGCTTGATTGAAATCATCTGCAATTATATGGGGAAACTCAGGGTTCTTATTCTGGAAGTCATTTATTGACAGATATAGAATTCTCAGTGTCACGTTGGTATCAGCACTAGGGGGGATGTACACCAGTAGTTGTTGATATACACACAAACATCACCTCCATGAGATTTGCTACATAGAGACTGATTTCTGTCAGCACAAAATAATGACATTCCCTTCACATATATTGTACTATCATTTATACTGGAGTTCAGTCAAGTTTCAGTGAACACAAGTAAACAACAATTTCTCACCTTAGATTGTGTGGAAAGATCCATCCTTAAATAGTCCATCTTGCTTTCCAGTGAGTGTATATTTGCCAGCAGCATGGAAGGAAGTGCATGCCTGTGTGGATTTCTTTTCAGTTTGGCCTTAATTCCTGCTCTAGAGCTCCCCTTTTTTGATCTTTCACATCTTTTACTTTTAAAATGTTTCCCATGTCCGATTGTCAACTGGTTAGACAGGTTTGACAGGTTTTTGCAGTTTTTACCATGCTCCAGTAAGATTCCAAACTGCAGGAGTTCCTGCAGTTTTTTTGAGTTTACAGGCCTCTCTGCCAGCAGTTCATCAAACATGCAGTACAGTGAGATATGAGATCGGATTTCCAGAAGATTCTCAGTATTGTATTTAATCATAACTTTATTTCTTGCCCTTAAATCTGTTTTTTTTTTCTGTTGTTTCTGATAAAAAACAAGACAAATAGTGCACTTTTCTGTAGGGATCAAAAGCAGCCGCTGCCACACAGGAAGCTGCCATTGTTTTCATAAAAAATTGAATGAGAAAAACTCATCAAAAACTAGGGATGCTTTACAGAGTCAAAAAGCTTCTCACCGATGCAACTAAAACTACACTTGTCACTACTTCTCTCCTCCCCATTCTTCTGCACGGTGCTCCTATGTTTACTAACCTCCAGGCTTCATGAAAATTAAAACCTGAACAATGCTATAACATAGCTGATAAATTTGCATCACATGCCCTTTTCAGAACCTACCACTCTATAGCACTGAAAAGCCTTAATTGGTTAGAACTGCCACATCAACTAACATATATAGCTTCTTACCCCTATAAAGTTATCCAGCATCCATCTGCCTGTCCAGCACTAAAAACATTCTAGACAATTATGTTCCCAGTAGGTCATTGCGATCCAGTGACCAAAAACTCCTGTCTACAAACCTAACAAATCTGCTGGGCATTGTCTGTACTCATACAAGGTTGCTAAGGCTTAGAAAACCTTAACTGTATCCATCAGATCTATACCCTCCCTTCCATCTTTTGAAACCACTCTGAAAGACTTCCTAGCTAGAATCTGGCTCTATTACTGCTCATAACCAGGATAAACTATATCCTTAAATGTGAAATAGTTTCTTTCATTCCTTATACCTCTTTACTCTCACTTCTTCACTTACTTCCTTACTACTATCTAATTCTCTTTCTTGAATTTCTCTCTCAATATACAATAATCCTGTTTTCCCCTCACTTCTTATTGCAATTCCTATTTGTGTTAGACTAACTTACCTTTTATTTTTTACAAACTGTCTAAAATTTCTATGAATATTAAATGATTGTCATATACCTCGCATCAATTCTTAACCAACATTTTTTATATTATGTGTAATTTGTTATAATTGTTTAAACTGCAGATGTTTTTGTTTTATTTTTGAAGATTGTAAAATTATTGTTCTTAAAATGTTTTGTAATAATTTGTAGATTTAACCACCTGAGACTTATTACATGGAGCTAGAGGCTACTGGCATACGTCTCAACCTCTTAGAGTAAGAAATCTGGGCAAAGTCAGAAATAATGGGAAGGACAAAGCAAGGACATCGGGAGGCAAACTCACTGTATGCACTTCAGTACAGTATTTGTGGAGTGGGGGTAGAATCTGGTAGGCACTGGAACCCAGCAGAGAAAAACTAAAAGTTAAGAATATAACTAAAATAAAATGATAACAGCACATGCAAATGCTGTAAGTAAGACTGCATAGTAATTTGCAGCTCATCAAGCATTTGCATGCTTAGCATTTTTTTAGTTAATAGGTGATAATTGCCCAGTTAACATAGTCACTTGGGTAGGGAGAAAAGTATGAAATTCAAACGATCTCAGGGTCCTTTGATACGTCTTTCCTTTCATCTATTAGCTGGTACTGTTGATGGGAGTGAGGGAGATGTGTCACTGAAATCAGCAACTGTAATTTTGCAAGTGGGCATAGGCACTGGATCCATATGGCAATGGGTGGGTGCAACTTTAAACTAATACTTGAATGTGCCCTACCTAGCTTAAAAATACAAATTAAAATAAAAATATACCAAATGCCCTTCCATCTGCATCCTATTTTCTGACTAACGTAGAACACTGCTGTTAATCACAAAGTAATAAAAGATGTCATTTACCTACTAATTCCATTTTTGCCAATAGTATCAATCCTGCTATATTTTATAAGCTTCAGTGACTCACTGTAAAAGTATAAGATCCGGCAAAGAAAAGGGGTCAAATGCAAGGTAAAATTGGGGATTCCTGAAAGCATATCTCTAAAATGTTTTATTTTGCCTAGGAGAAAAACTATGTTACTATTAAAATATCAGAAAGACACAATTTTTTCTGTAGCCCCTTTAAAGTTTAATTTGTTAGAGCTTTCCTCTCACCTGTCATCATGTTAGATTAGCCACACAGGCAGAATCGCATGACAGCAAAAGACCTGCGACTAAAACCAGAACCGCAATTGCTAACTTGTTTACTCAATGATTCTCCACTTCTTTGATCAGGAATTCTAGAGAAAGCATAAAAGTGATGGTGGTACAAATGACCAAAAATATGGACAAATTTATCAACTTAGAAAGTTGCAAGAATAAGCAGGTTTTATATTAGTATGCTTTATTTCTGAAGGGTATAAAGTCTGAAACTTGAACGATTGTCATCTGGAGACTGCAATCTTTAGTGATTTGACAGAAGGCCACATGTTTTTAGGAATAAACCTAAAGATGTAAGGCAAAAATCTTGGACATTCTGCAAAAGTCTGGACATTTGAGAGGTGTGCCTGTATGCAGGGCGAACAAGGAAACAGTCTGTGCTTGCCTGTTACTGAAAAGGACGTGCATGTTCTCTTAATGACAGTTATAATACCATATCGTGTTGGTGACTTCTGAGAAAAGTGGTAACAGTTTATCATTTGATCTGTAATTTTGGACCCATCATGCCATAGCCAATAATAATCTAACAAAAAGGTAAGTAAGTCTATTGGACTTATTTTTGAGGTGATACATATCTATAAGGAACTACCAAAATATATGGGGAATCAGAAATACATAGATTATATTTTATTTCTTCACTTCTGGTCCTGGATTGTGGTCGTTAACAGTTAATTTACATCCTTAAATAAATTAATAAAGAAAATGATGGTCATAAAACTTAAAAAGTGCCCCCCCCCCCCCCACACACACACACACACAGAGTTTTAGGCTTTGGTAGTAAACTCCCATATAGTGATGCTCTGTTTTTGTTTTTTTTTTTGGCTTTCTTTGTTTTTTTAATTTCTTTTGGAAAGCAGATAATTTGCTTCAGTTAATTAGTTTTTTAAAGTACTGCAGTATGAGGAAGTGGAAGTAATGGAATTTGAAACGCCTTGGTTTCCTTGCTACAGCTGGTGGATTGCATGCTTAGTTTTTTACTTTGTCAGAGTTTTTTTTTCTAACTAGTCATTACTTTTAGCTACTTGGCCACAGCTGCATTCATCTGCATGATGTTGTAGAGTTTAATAACTAGTATTTAGCCATGTGCATCTGTATGATGTGGTAGAGATTTTTTGTTGTGTCTTTCGGCTTTTCCTGGTTAGGGGTCGCCACAGCAGAACACCGGTCCGCTAATGATTGGCAGTAGATTTTTACATGCCAAGTTGTCAGCTCTGACACACAACCTTCAACGAAGGTACACCCATAAGTTCATAGGTTCATACTAGGCTATCTGCCCTAGGGCATTTATAAGCCTAGCCAGAGTATGTTTGGCTTTCGCCACCCATTTTAAATTAATTTTGCTATGCCTTTTTTCGAGGTTAGTATACTGTGCCTCTGTCTAACAGTGACACAGAAGTGATACCCGGGGTAAACCTATGATCTCCCATCCACTCATCAAGACTCCTCTTGAAGAGAATCAATGAGGGACTCTGCCTAACCTGGACTGGGATTTTATTCCATAGTGAAGGGAGCCTCTGGGTTATGAATCTGTCCCTCCAGCATCTCCTATTTATTTCAGTGCTGAGGTTCAAGTCTCTCGAGCGTATAGCTCGATGGGATTTGGATTTTTTGAGGTGCAGCATGTCCCTTAATTCCGGGTTGAACATGGCCTTATACGTCAGGCACAGGTCACCTCTGAGCAGGCGGTATGCCACTGAGTAGAGCTGGAGTTTCTTTAACCAGGCAGCATATGGCATCTGTTTGAGCCCTTTGATCCTCTTGGTGAGGTACTTTTGGGGTCTTTCCAGTTGCTGCAGGTATTTGGTAAGGTACATCCCAAAAGGGGCATTGTACTCGATTATGGGTCTGATGAGGGATGAGTAAAGAGGCACGATGACCTCCCCTAATCTAGATGTGAATCCCTTCATGATTAGGTGGGCTATATAAAATGTTTTTCTAACCACTTTGGCCATGTGGTTGTCAAATGAGAGATTGCTATCAACTTGGGTCCCCAGGTCCCTAATTACTTTTTCTGTACTTAATGGATTACCACCTATGTGGTAATTTGTGGGCACTTTGTTTTTGCCAAAGGGGATGACTATCCACTTTTTGGTGTTTAGCTTGAGGCCATGGCTCTGGCACCAGTTGTCTGTTTCTATGAGGCCCTTTTGGAGGATGCTTGTGTCGGCTGGAGAGTCCGTTATGTCGCCCAGTTTGCGGTCATCTGCGAACTTGGTCAGCCACAGTCCTTCCATGTTGGCCTGTACCTCCAAGAAGTATATACCAAACAAGAGAGGTCCCAGGACTGAGCCTTGTGGGATGCCACTTGTAACTGGTTTGGAGTCTGACATGGCTCCAGCAATTCTAACCATGTGGGTTCTGTCCTTGAGCCAGTTTGCAACCCATCTAGTGACATAGGGGTTTATATTTAAGCTGGTGAGCTTATCTATAATGCCCTTGTGGGGTATTGTATCGAAGGCTTTTGCGAGGTCCAGATAGGCTGTGTGGACCACCTTCCCTTCGTCAATGGCCTTAGCGACTGTTTCAAAGAAGTCAACCAGGTTTAAGAGGCAGGATCTGCCCTTAACAAAGCCGAACTGGGTAGGATCCAGTGTCTGTAGGTCCCCAATATCTTTATTTATGAGGTCCATGATGATCCTTTCCATAGCTTTGCAGACCAAGCTAGTCAGGCTTATGGGGCGATAGTTTCCAGGGTCTGGTGAGGCACCACCTTTGTGGAGAGGGACCACTGTTGCTGTACGCCACTCTTTGGGTACATATCCTGTAGTAAGGCTGAGATTGAACAGTAGTTTTATGTTTGGGTTTAGCTCTTCTTGGAGTTCATGTAGGACGTAGCCTGGGACACCGTCTGGTCCCATTGATGCTGTGTTTTTTGCTTTGGAGAGGGCGGCTCCCACCTGAGCATCTGAGATGTCAGGGGGGCAGCACTCTGCTGGGATAGATATTTGCCCTTTTGGTGGTGAGGGGGGGAAGTTTGCGCTGAACCTGTCAGCTAGGATGTTGGCAATGTCTGTGGGTTCGGTGTATTTTTTTGTCATTTTGGACTAATTCTGAGCATATCTGGGAATTCCCACCCAGGTTCCTAACATAACTAAAGAAAGCCTTGTGATTATCCTTAGTGTCCTGTGCAATTTTTCTCTCGAAGCTGGCCTTTGACGATTTTATGAGTGCCCTTAGTTTTTTGCTAATACTGATCAGAGATGCCTTCCCTATTTGGGATTTTGCTCTATCATGTAGTAGCTTCCTCCTTCTATTGTATAGTTTGTTTATGGCTGGGGTCCACCAGACAGGTCGTCTGCCTTTGGAGGATTGGGTCTTGGTTTTATTTGGGATTGCATGATCCATGCATTCCTGAAGGTGTTCATAGAATGCATTTATAAAGGATTCTGCGGTCTGGGCCGTATTTTCCACAGGCCCGGGGGCTTTGAAGGATTCCACCTCGGTTTTGAGGCGTGTGAAATTTGCTTTAGAGAAGCTTTTCACTGTGGTTTTCTGGGCAGGGGGTGGGGTCGGGATGTGAATATCCAGTGAGATCAGTTTATGGTCTGATCTTACCAGTGAGGGATACACTTCTGGTCTGGAGCATATAGTCCCCATGTTGGTGATGATCAGGTCCAGTATGTTTTCCCCTCTTGTGGGAGTGGTAACAAGTTGTTCCATAGCATTTGAGTTTATGAATTCTAGGAACCTTTGGGCAAGGGTGTTGGAGCTAGAGTAATGCTCCCAATCTATGTTTGGGTAGTTGAAGTCGCCCAATATAATGGTGTTCAGAGAGACCTTCATATTTTCCAGTGTTCTCAGGAAGGCCGAGTGGGGTTCCTGGGTTTAGGAGGGTGGTCTGTAGCAGGCTATAAACTTGAAGGCAGGTTTACCCACTGTTAGTTGCACATGGATAGTCTCTGATGTTTCGTGCTTTGCCACCAACCTGGAGGTGTGGGTATCTTTGATGAATATCGCTACTCCCCCTCCTTTTGTGGTTCGGTCCAAGTTTTGCGGCCGAAAAGCATGGCATGAGGTATAACCTGGTAGTGCTGGGGTGCTCTTGGGAGTCCTGAACCAGTTTTCTGTTACTGCACAGATATCGATGTTCTCCATACTAAGGAGAGTTTTGAGTGCATGCATCTTGAGGTTTAGACTTCTGGCGTTGAGTAGCATTACTCTTAGTTTCTTATCCCTTGCGATACCTATGGAAGTGGGTTTGTCTTTTGAGCCTTGCCTAAAAAAGGCACTATGGGGGTAGCAAGAGCCTTTGCCAATATCCGAAAGCCCAGGGGTGACAGGTGCAAGCCGTCCCTAGCAAAGTATCGTGGCTTGTCGTGCAGATCATCCCAAGCTGACAGGCATTGGATCCCCTTTGAATGACACCAATACTTAAGCCAATTGTTGAAATTGATCATCTTGTCTTCATATTGTGGCATCATTCTTGGTGAGGGTAAGATGCTACTCAAGGTCAGGGTCATACCAGCCTGGGTTACATGCTCAGAGAGCTCCTCTATGTCTCTTTTCATGTAGTCCAGGGAGGTACGTCTCAGGTCATTCACACCAGCATGGACAATGACTGAGTCATATTTGTACTTGCCTTGGAGTGACCTGAGTGCTTGTGTTATGTGGCGGATCCTAGCACCAGACAGGCTGCTCACCGTGACCTTCTCCTTGTTCAGCCTGGTGAGCGGGACGTCAGTGTGCCTGACGATAGTCACCTATTACAAGTGTATCAGGTGTGTTGTTTAGCCTTAAGGGCTGTGACTGTTCAGCACACTGGCTTTGTGAGATATGTGTTGCACGTGTTTTGTTTTGGGGTAGTGGTTGCTTTTGTGTCTGCTTTGGAGGTCTCTGCTGCTTAGGCAGATCTTTATTTAGAGCCTCCAAGTATGTTTTTGTGTGATTATGTGTTTGGTTTGCTGTCGTGGTAGGTCTATGTGAGACTGGAATTGTAGTGAGTGTGGTTTCCTTCTCCTCCTGACTGGTTATGCCAGTACTGAGTTGAGAGAGCTTAGCCTCCAGTTTGGCTATATGGTTGCATCTCTCACATGTGTTGGAATTTGTTGGGAGGAGGAGAGGGTTGTCTGAGTACATGAGGCAGTTGTAACATTGCCTCAAGATTCCCATATTCACGAGCTGGACCGGAGAGGAGATTGACAACTGACCTTTGGACATGCTAGAATAATATTGGGAATTCCTTTATAATTGAAAACAAGGGCCAATGGGGAGCGAGGGTGTAGTGCTTTTAATTTTTAGTGCTGACTTATAATTGCTTTAGTGAGAAAATGGCAGGTAACAAGTGCAATGTGTTACAGGTAACTTAAATCCAAAAACGACAAACAGTAACTTTCTTTCAGGCGAAGCAAGGAAATAAGTACAGTAAGCAATGCAGATATCACTAGGGATCCACAGAAGTGCTGAGAAGCTGCATTTTAGGTGGAATTAGCGTTCCAGGGAAATAACAAGCATACAAACAAAGCTAGATTCAGCAGGCATGGATCTAGTCTATGCTACAGCAAACAAGGTGTACCAATTTCAGTAAGATACAGTTCAAATATTCAGGCACTATAAACCTTTAACCAGGAATTCCCAGCTCAGAAGGGCAGAGTCCAGCCTCTCCTCCCACAAGAGTGCAGACCACGAACCTTCCTAATGTAAAATAACTGGCCTGAAGCCAAAGTGCTTAAACCAGAGCTAATACACTTTAAGAATAACAGACACTGAGCTCTCAATCAGCAGTTCCCAACTTAGAAGGATAAAAGCTACCTGTCCTGCCACCACAGTGCATTCCACAAACCTTCCTAATGTAGAACAACTGGTCTGAAGCCCAAGTGCTTAATCCAAAAGACTTAGAATGATAGCTACACTTTAACCAAGTTACTACCAAGCAGTAATAAATACAACTGAATACTTTAAATAATGCCTGGATTAGTGCTCAAGTTATACAAACAAAGCTAGATTCAGCAGGCCTGGATCTAGTCTATGCTACAGCAAACAAGGTGTACCAATTTCAGTAAGAAGAAATTCAGATATGCATGCACTATAAGCCTTCAACCAGAAATTCCCAGCTCAGAAGGGCAGAGTCCAGCCTCTCCTCCCACAAGAGTACAGACCACGAACCCTCTTAATGTAAAATAACTGGCTGGAAAGCCCAAGTGCTTAAACCAGAATTAATATACTTTTAGAATAACAGACACTGAGCCCTCAATCAGCAGTTCCCAACTTAGAAGGATGTAAGCTACCTGTTCTGCCACTACAGTGCAGACCACAAACCCTCTCAATGTAAAACAACTGGTTTGAAGCCCAAGTGTTTAAACTAAAAGGCTTAGAATGAGTTACACCAAGCAGTAATAAATACAACTGAGAACTTTTAAGATGACGCAAAAGCAAAATAAAGTAGGAAGAAACACAAGTACAGTAAAAGCAGAAGAATTTTTATTTTTTTTTTTTTAGAAAAGTAGCAAAAGCAGTAGTAAATACAATTCTCATGCAGTGCAAGCTGGCACACTTGAATATGTAGCAATATTAGTCCACACACAGTTTGAAAAAATGTAATTAAATTAAAAAGGACTAAAAGCAAGTGCAGAAAGGGTTTATTAGGTAGAATGCGGTAAAGAGATGTCCTGGGGGAGTGTCTTAGATCAAATCTACAGTGGGGCGGGCACTGCAAAAGCCACCAAATTTTAAACTACAACCAAGAATAGGGAGGGGGTGGGGAAACAGTTTCAACACAGATGTAAGGAATGTGCAAATTATAAAAAATATATATACTGTTTTCTATATATTTGCAGAGCAGTAAGACACAGATATCAAGCAGACAATTTAGCTCTATAATACAGAATAACACAGAAAATATACTCAGCTCTATATACTTGAAGATAGTTCTGTAAGGCTGTCTCTCAAACTAAGGTTCCAGTTTGAATACAGGTTGTTAATTAAAAGGAGACACAGCACTAGCTAAATTATATCAGCTGAAAGACAAGGCAGGAAATGAGGGGTGGGGAAACAGTTTCAACACAGATGTAAGGAATGTGCAAATTATAAAAAAATATATATACTGTTTTCTATAGATTTGCAGAGCAGTAAGACACAGATATCAAGCAGACAATTTATCTCTATAATACAGAATAACACAGAAAATATACTCAGCTCTATATACTTGAAGATAGTTCTGTAAGGCTGTCTCTCAAACTAAGGTTCTAGTTTGAATACAGGTTGTTAATTAAAAGGAGACACAGCACTAGCTAAATTATATCAGCTGAAAGGCAAGGCAGGAAATGAGGGGGGTGGGGATGCATGTCACCACACAGAAGACGCTCTAGCTGAGAATCGAACAGGACACCGTCTTACTGTGAGGCGACAACGCTACCGCAGCACCACCACCACAGTACACGATGTGGTAGAGTTTAATAACTAGTATTTAGCCATGTGCCTTTCTTTTCTCTATAATGTTGTAGGATTTGTGTATATTTCAGTGGTCTGGGGCCTGATCTTCCCTTAGTATCTTTTCACCCTTCCTGCAGCTGCCCTTCAAAGCAGGTATTAATTGCTTGGAGGCTACCTTTGCATTCCATCCTCCATGGCTTGTCAGGAAAGTCTGACAGCATGGCTCTGGCAGTAGCTTAGGAAAAGAGAAAGGTTGACCAAAATAGAGCTTGCAGAAGACAGCAGTGCATCAGTGAAGGAAAACTGGCTTGTAGACAGCTGGGAGAAGCCAATTAGCAAACAAAATGGCCAAAGGACTAAGTAAGAAATAGTTTCTTGAGCAAGACAGAAAAGATCAGTTGTTCCACCCTTGAGCAAAAAAAGTTGAGAATTACATTAGGGGTTCTCTGTAGAACTGACCAAACAGTGCCTATTAAAAAGCTAGTAAAGTATTAAAAAATTGCCCTTTATTTTGGGATTTGTGCCTGATTCATGAACAAACAAGTTGATAGCTATGGTGGAGATTCTCTGTAGCAGCCACCTGAAGCAGCTCATAGGTTTGAAGGAGTTACAAGAGAGCAGAGTCAAAAGACTGCATTCAGCTTGCCTAATACCCATAGGTTTTACCTCTTTGTTGGGAAGGGCAAACTCATGTCATTCCAAGAACAAATTTATGGGATCCCATCCAATCATCCTGGATATATTTGGATACATTTTTAAATATGTTATGGTGTTACATTGTTTAACTTGAAGAGAAAGTATGCCCCAGAGATGAGGTAGGCATGGGGCAATAAATGTGTCCTTCCATCAAGTTTTCTTTGTCCTTTGTTGAAGGTCTAGATCTGGTTTTCTTGTGTTGGTGGAATTATTTGATTTTCTGATATTCAGGAGAGTATACTGTATTTCTGGTCTTAGAATGCATCTTCAACACATGTTCCTTTATGGTGATATTGAGTGCAAGAGATATTGACAGACAGGGGATAAAATTCTCTGGGGTAATGTTTGCCTTGAATTTGTCTGCTGCTGTTTTAGCTGGTCATAGTGGGTATTGTCATTTTGAATTAGTTCCAGGCACTGCTGGGTGTTGTTTATTGGTTTTCTAATAAATATGCAGAAGGAATTATGGTTATCATTTGCTTAAGAGGTCAATTTAAGTTTGTGTTAAAATTTACATTCTATACTGTTCCAAATTGAAAGGATCTAACACACATTCATTCTTATGATTTTTAAATAAATAATAATGGGTAGTAATACTGAATCATATCAGTTCATCAAAAATACTTTCTTGAGTACAATGAAACAGTTATTTGCCATGTTCTATCCTACCTAGCTGAAATTTACTAAGGGTTCTATATTTTGTTCCACATTGTCAGAGGTAGTGTTCCATATTTTGAAGATGGAAGGTTGATAAATAAGGGAGGCAGTTGATGGAAGAAAGCACAAAGCAGGATGAAACAGATCACATTAAAGTGATCATTGCTGCCACTTGTTAGGGGAGGTAGGTCAGAACCTAGTGTCTGAAAGTAATGGGCTGAAATTACATTACAGTGATTGTTTGTTGTTTCATTTTATTCTGGCAGAAAAGATACTGCCCACAGCACAATACATTTATATTTATTTTTTCATTTATTTTTTTTATGACCATCTACAAGGGGGTGCCCTATAGCAGTAAATGGATGTATATTACTGTAACTTTTATGTTTTTGTGTTTTCTTCTCAATGAAATATCAGAAGTATAAACAACTACTGTCAAAGGTACAGGGTTTGATTATTTCCACCATCTATTGTGCAACTTTCACTTGGCTAGACAGTGCACTAGGGTTACCAATGAAACAGGACATTTGTGCCTAGTGGGATAACCTGGTTAACTGATGTATAAAATAGAAATAAATTGGGGAATCATTTTTTGATGACGGGTGGTATTCAAAAAACAAACAGCAGTTACAAAATCACTTCTGAATGTTTCGTGATGTGGTTTGCTGGGGGTGAATAGTATCTGTAAAAGAGCAACATGAATGTTAAATTTGTGATTTCTTCACAGTCAGACATAGTGCACTATCTCAGAAGAGGCACAGTCTGCATTATGACTATGTACATTTTTTGTACCCAAATATTTTATTAGAACTCCCTGAATTTTTTTATTGTGAACTGCTTTTAAGGAACTGAAACGTGGTCTCTTGCAAATCCAGCATTTAAGAGGTGTTGTTTTGTCACAATTTGGCTCTGTGGTAAAAGGAGGAGGAATTCCTCTTTTCCTTAAGAGATTCAAGATTCTGAGTCTGAGTAGGAAGATGTAGGGATGGTTACATTTTTTTCCCTCATATTTCTGATTCAAACTCAGAAGAGAGCTCAATGATTCTGCCAGTGGGGGGTTAACTTTCTGTGAGACTATTGTAGATTGTGCTAGTATTTACAGTAGAAGAACACTGACATTTCTCAGTCCATCATAAAATACTACGAGTTGTTACAAAAGGACTTTCCAGAACCCATGCCCATTCCTTGCATTCTGTCTGCTTTAGAGGATGTATTTTTTTCCTGATAGTCAGACAGCTGCCCCTTTAAATTTTATACATTAT
This sequence comes from Protopterus annectens, assembly GCF_019279795.1. Classification (NCBI taxonomy): domain Eukaryota; kingdom Metazoa; phylum Chordata; order Ceratodontiformes; family Protopteridae; genus Protopterus; species Protopterus annectens. The sequence goes on along the minus strand of NC_056725.1, from coordinate 1,003,325,282 downwards.
TCCCAAATCTGGCCCAGTAGCTATAGCTTTTGTTAATTCTACTGCTGCTAAGCACTTAGTTAATTTCAATCCTACTGTTTCTGATAAGGATGTGAAAATAGATTATTACTAGGCTAGCTGCCCTTGTGGGCCATTTTAATTCTAGCCAGTTACCCCACATCAGAATCAAACCCTGTACACCTTGTGTCTGTAAGGTAAACACCTTAACCATTATGTCAACCTCCCACCCCTTGATTGTTGATAGGTATGAGGAAAAAGTGTATACTTTTACAGCTTTGATTTTTTAAATGTTGAATTGTCAGGCATATATGTTAACATTTGTTTTAACAAATTATGAAAGGATGAGGAATGTTTTATTCTTGTGAGGAAAAGGTAGAAGATTAGTCTTTGGCTGCTCTGCTACAGAGATTATCAAAAAACGTGATGAGAAGGGCAAGCTAATCCAGGGAATATTTAAGATTTTTCAACCCTCCTTTAACAAATTGTCCTAGGGATTTTTTTTTTATCTCCTCGTCCATTTTTTGGCAAAAACTGATTAAACAATCTCACCAACATTCAGGTAAACAGACAAATGGCAAAGGGGTTCCAAAGAGAAGTCTTGAATTTCCCAAAACCAAGGACAGTCCAGCATGTCTGGTTCAAGACACTTTGTGGCCCCCTCCCATCCTGGCCCCTTTTTTTCTTTCAGAAAGTCTGAATGCCCATTTTCCTGTTTGGCAAATGATTGTTTCAAGCAAATTGGTTCTGAAAATCATTCGTCAAGGTCACAGATGGCAGCGGGAGGAAATTCCTGCTTTCCACAGGGTCTTTCCTCTTCCCCCTATATCATACTCTTTTGTTTCCACTTGTTCTTCCTCACATCTTATTCATCCAGACTTCAGATGGTTCATAAGATTTTGTATGTTTGGATAACATTATCTGCTGTCTGTCATACCCTGTTGACAATCCACTGCACCAAGAGTGTTCTCAAAGTGTCTAGCTCCAGTTATAACCCATTGCAGGCTACAGGGTATCCACATTTTTCCATATTAAGACAACCTGCCTATTTTTGCAGCATCTTTTCAAGGTGTCAGGAATCTGTGTCAGCTGAGAGATCTCCTTCACAAGCTGGGATTCCAAGAGAACATTCAAAAGTCTTTCTTCACTCCCTCACACATGATTGTGTTCCTGAGATGACAGCTAGACACTTCAGTTCAATGAGCTTTTCTTCCAACAGAAAAATATATCTTTATTTAGATCTATTTCTAAGGTTTTCCACTCAAACACTCGGGTATAGCTCCGGAAGGATGAAGTCTGCAAACATTTAAATGAGAAGATATTTTGTGTTTTGACCCTTGAGACGCACTTTTTGGAATGTGATGTTTATGCTGCTTTATCCTGGCTTATAGTTGTCAGGGTTCAATTCAGAGACCAGTGTTGTGAAAGGGTGATGGCTTGGTCAGCAGTTTAAGGGAGTGGGAGGACAGCAATGTACTGATGTGGGTGTGGCTTGCTGTGGGGGGGGGGTGGCAGCAGCCTGGGAGCTGTGTGTATGAATCTGAAAATCCTGGCTATACCCCTGGGACAAAGGCCAAAAAAAAAGAGGGACAATTTTTAAATATTGCTCTTAGAAACTTAGAAAGTTAACAGAATAACAGGTTTTACATTGGCATACAATTTCTGAAGGAATGAAGTCTGCAACTCAAACTGTCATTATTTTCTGATTCCATTCATCAATGATTTGCCAGAAAACCACAATTTTAAGTGAAACAGACCAAATTTTTCATATAAAGTAACTACAGTTCATCAGTAAAACACCCCCCCCCCCCCACAAAAAAAAAGACCAGAATTTGCATTTTGCAGTTACTGGCAAATCCAGAACAAAGCAGTTATTTGTCCTGTGGAATCATTTTACATTGTAAATTGCATCATTTTCTACTTTACATATCTGATGTGATTTTCTTTTTGAATATTTTATGCAAAAAGAAACAAATGCATGTTTTATATAACATTTCATGTCACTGAACAAAAAAAATGCAAAATCAATCTTGTATTTACATTTCATATATGGAAAATTCACAAACTTGCCTAAACTAATTTTAACTTCTTTACCTCAATAGGTCTGAGTCATTGTTAGTCAGTTGAGCTTTAGATAGATAATTCTACGCAGCTATGAAATGCTGAACTAGAGATGGTATACCATTTTTTTTGCTGAATATGATAATGTGATGAAATTTAAGGTCACTGACTGTGTCCCCCTAAACACCAAGACAAAAGCACAACCTATGAGAGAACACTAAATGGACAACAGCAGCAAAGTACTGATGACCTTTAAATGTAACACTCTCATCCAGTCTTTTAATAAAACATTTTCTCTTCAGTGTTATGTAGGTACCTATGTAAAGTGATTTATGAAATCAATTGAGAATGGCATAGGCAGTTAGATTATACTGCCATCTACCTTCGTACAATTTTTGCCATTTCTATGCAAAGTAGCTCCTCACATTACAATACAGGTCACAAAATTAATGTGAACAGTTAACAGTTTTCACAAACTAAAATGAACTTGGACAGAAAACATCCTGTGGTGATGTCACTTAAGTCATTAAAATCTAGTGACACCTCCAGGCCTTTCTCTGGATCATCCTAGTGATACCTCTAGGCATTTAGTTGCTGTCCCTTCATATTTAGATTAATGTATGACTGCTAATATAACACAGATGTTCAGTCTACATCTTAATGTAACCCCCAGCAGTTTAAAACTTCCTGAAAGAACTTGTTTCCTGCTCCTTGAAAAGAGAAAGCAATGGATTGATAATGGGTTGATATGAATGCTGTGTAATTTATATTGTACTGAGAAGTATGAAGTATTATATAAATATATATATATATATATATATATATATATATATATATATATATATATATATATATATATATATAGCTGTGACAACTTTCATCTAGTAGAATTCCTCCATTATTGCAATACACTGCATTTTCCATGTGTATTTGTAGATGTACTTTTCTTTAATGCTTCTTTCATAACTTTGCTTAATGTATTTCTGTAAGCATTTCATGATAGAAAATGATTCCCAGTTGTCTAATTCATCTATCTGCTAAATAAAAATATAAAATAAATGTTGCAATCTTAAATCGGACAGCTTTCAGTTGCAGTATTTAAACTGTATAGTTAGATTGTACTGAATCTTATGAACAGCTAAACAAGATATGTTATTTGCTTGGTTTACCATATAGTTGTCCTGGATACTTCCATGCATAAACATGAACATAAGTGAAAGCACACATGTGCGCGCACACACACACACACACACACACACACACACACACACACACACACACACACACACACACACACACACACTTACATACATACCAAATATGCGTTTACCACTATTGTCAATGTGCCTGGAGTGATGATTTTGTGATATACACCATAAATATCAAATCTATGCTTTATGAAGATGATATTGCAACCCATCGCTGGATTTATTTTTGCCAAGAATTCCATGTGTTCATTCATCTGGTATAGCAAGAGGATACAGCTAAACTAGATTACAGTGGTATGGAGGACTAGTCAAGATTAAGAGCATTAGAATTTCCATTTTTTTAGTGTAACACTTATGGAAGAAATACAACACTCAAAAGTATCTGGGGTTTGTCCAGATCCTTCATTCTATGGCAGTCTTTATTTTACAGATAACAACAGTGGGTATTTGTTTTATACCATACTCTCAGTCAGAAAATGGTACCTTCTGAACCATATGCCTACTGAACTTCCAAATAACTCAAGAAAGTAAACAAATAATACACTGACTATTTAAATGGAAGTATATTTGACATTCTAGGACATCACTCAATAAAAAGGTACACTGGGATGTATGCCTAAGATGTACAGTGTTGTGATTATAAGATAACAGATATGCCTTTTTCTTGAATGTTTGAAGCATAGGACAGGCCTCCTACCACTCCCATATCTCTTGCTTTTTAATATAATCCTCAACAAGCTTATTACTCAAAGAAAATATATAAAAAGTGCATTCATGCATGTATTTTCTAAAGTTATTTTATAATCTAGTTATACTGTTTTTCATGGAATAAATTTACAATGATTTGTTAACACAGGGTAACATAAAACATATTGGAAGTTATTTATGATATATAACAGATGTTTGATTGCCGATGTAAGTGAATGTCTTAGATATGTATAAATTAGCAGTCCCAATGTTTAGTTAGTTCTTGAAAAGAATGACAGCAAGGTTAAAAATCAAATTTCTGACAAATCTAAAGGCAATTTTCCATTATGAGTTTTTGTGGTATGTCCAGAAATATTGATGGTGGTCCTTTTTATCATCTGATACACCGAGAAGAATGACAATTTTAACTGAATACCTCCATTGTGGTATACATAGCCAAGTGTAGTAGTTGTGAAAGTTTCTATACTGGTAAAACAACATTTTATCACTGCATATCTGTAGACATGTGTATGTAATAAGGATAATGTATCAAAATAATTAAGTCTGTCAGCATAGCATTGTCTGTAATAATGTTAAGAATTGTTTATGTTTTGTAGTTAAATATTTGTTACAGGATTTGAGGGATGGAGATTTGAATAATGCCTAAAGGCAAGAGTTAGGCAAAACCAAAGCCATTCTCATTAATAGCAGATAAATATGGATGACCTATAGCAGTGCATATTAGCCTGTGTGCTTTTTGTGGTACTAGAACAGTTTATGTCCTTTAGCCTATGGTCCTGCAGGACAGTGGTCATCTGGATGTGTCAGAGGGAGTACACTTTCACATCTTTTCACATCTCATGTTAGGGGCACATGTTTCACCTTTTTAAAATAAATAGTATCAAGACACCTATAATTTAGAATAAGTGGGAAGACCATGACTAACTGTTTTGACTCCCAAGAGGCTATTTCTTTGCTGCTGTTGTTTCAATCTTATCCTTACTAGTTCAACTCATGCTATACCCTTTGATTTTCACTCCATATAAAATAACATATTTTATAAATATCCCTCTTATTTCCTAACTTTGGACATTAAAGTAATTTCCTATTTAAAAAAAAAATCTCTCAAAAATATTATTTTTCCTCTATGTGCATTTGCACATGGTGTAAATATATATTGCAAATGCAGTCTCTTTCTTTCAGGACCTCCAGCATTTATACTTGCTACAGCTTACCGTATTTATGACAGAATCTCGTAAAGCCAGTCAACTGGAAGGTTTGTCGAAAACATCACTTTTTAGTCAGTAGTTTTACTGCCATATCATATAGCTTCAAAAAACTTTTTGCTTCTTATGACACATAATAGGAAGAATATAAAATGCAGGTCTGGAAGCTAAACTGGGTGCTATTTTTCGAGTGTTGTTTGGCTGTCTTCAAAGTATGATGACAGGCTTCTTGGAGAAGAAACTGCTCAAATGCTTGGATCTATTTCAAAATATCTAGATTTTTGAGGAGCAGTGCAGAAAATCTCTCCATAGACTGTAGATGTGAAGAAATAGACAGAACTTCTGATAGCAGTCAGTCAGGCCAGGTCTGTGCATTCAACCTGTTTGTCCTCGGCAGCTGCCGAAGTTCTTGAGGGTCAGAGATAGATAGACTGCAGTTATTAACAGTTACTGGCAGTAGTAATAGTAATAGATGAACCGGTTCACTGTTAGGCAGTATTTCTCTAAATCCAATTATCTGTATAAAACATTTTATACATCCTTATGCAAGAATATATTTGTTTATATATATTTTTTCAAAATGCATTTTCTAAATGTTTCAAATAAAGAGTTTCTTTATTCATTTTAAAAGTCCTTATGTCTGATTGTTTACTTGTTTACAAAACTGGTAGATTATGACTGTTGTCATCTAATTTTTTCTAAGCCTGCTCATCAATAGCTGTAATAAGTTAATAGTGTGGATGTTACATGTTAAGAGTGTACATACAGTAATCCTCATTACCTGGTAATGACAAATTGATTCAGTTGATGGAAGAGAATTACTGTAGCCCATTCTTGAAGATGTGTGTGTGTGTGTGTGTGTGTGTGTGTGTGTGTGTGTGTGTGTGTGTGTGTGTGTGTGTGTGTGTGTGTGTGTGTAAGTGTCAGTTGCTGTTGGAAGAATAGCACTGAAGAGCACTTGATTGATAATGCAATGTATGAAATCCTGGGAAACCAGTTGTTATAACATTGCTTTCTGCCTGAACAGTATAAACCTTATATGGGTGTGGCAGGCACTAGTCAAATCCAAAGCAGCAGTTTTCATTTGCTAATAAGGCAGAGTACCTTGTGTACACTGGAGTCAGTAGCATAGTGTGCAGGGCATCCCAAGACACTGAGATTGATCATTGTAGACTGGGGTACATAGGGGGTCATTTAGCTGAATCCCTGAATTCATTTTAGCCTAAGCAAGGTACTGAATACAACACACTGATATCTGACTGAATTAATTTCCAGTTTATTAGTGTGCATCTACTTCCAGAATTTATAATTTGCAGACCCATTTTTTTCTACAGGATAGGACTTCCCTGATTTAAGAAGGAATTAATTGATTGTATAAATTGCTACCTTGGGTTGTTGAATAGCAGATATGAGGTCTTCAGTGAAATGAGAGAACTCTGTTGGTCATACTAGTATTTCCACAGTACTTCACTTTTTAACGTGTCTAGTTTTGAGCTGCTTGCATTCCCTCTTGTTCATAGCAAAATGTTGGTTGGTATGAACCAGCACTTTCCAAAACCATCTGTAAGCTATCATAACACAGTGGAAATCTTTAGTTATTGTTGAATCATATACTCCACAACTTTGTGGTTTAGTGAAACTGCTGGGATCCTATTGGTAGAGTGAATGCAGTTTCTGTGACTGCTGTTTCACTGAAAATGTTTCAGTGAAAGCATATTTTGCTGACAGTGGAGAATTTCCTTTTTTTAACTGTTGCATAACCTCAAACTAGGTATATTTAACTTTGGGGGGATGTCCCCCACTTGGGGATACATCAGGGCAAGCCCCCCACCCAAAAAAAAAGATTTACTTGAGTTTTACCAGATGTGCTCTCAGGGAACTATTTTCATGGTTTTTGATTTTGCAGAGGAAGATATTGATAGAGAGACATGATTCCAAATCGACCTAAGATATACTAAGATATTTGTGTCATTAAGCTTAGAGAAATTAAGCTGCAAAATAATACTGATGATGTATTAAAGTGCATTCCATTACTTTGTGCTTTTTCCTTCTCTTTACTTTTTTAGCTATTTAACCTGCAGTGTTAGACACCATGAAGGATATGTACATGCATATAACACATCAGCGTCTTTCGGCTGTTCCCATTAGGGGGCACCATAGCGGATCACCTGTTTCCATTTCTTCTTGTTCTCTGCATCTTGCTCTGTCACACCAACCACCTGCATGTCCTCTCTCACCACATCCATAAGCCTTATCTTAGGCCTTCCTCTTTTCCTGTTACTTGGTAGCTTCATCCTTAGCATCTTCTTCCCAATATACTCAGCATCCCTCCTCAGCACATGTCTAAACCAACGTAATCTTGCCTCTCTGGCTTTGTCTCCAAACCTTCCAACCTGGGCTGAGCCTCTAATATACTTATTCCTAATCCTGTCCACCCTCATCACACTCAGTGCAAATCTTAACATCTTTAACTCTGCCACATCCAGCTCAATCTCCTGCCTTTTTGTCAATGCCACTGTCTCCAACCCATATAACATAGCTGGTCTCACTACCCTCTTGTAGACCTTCACTTTTACTCTTACAGGTACTCGTCTGTCACAAATCACTCCTGACACTCTCCTCCACCCACTCCATCCTGCCTGTACTCTCTTCTTCACCTCTCTTCCACACTCACCGTTACTCTGAACTATTGACCCCAAGTATTTAAACTCATCCACCTTTGTCACCTCTACTCCTTGCATCCTCCCCATTCCTCTATCCCCCCTCTCATTCACACACATATTTTCTGTCTTAGTCCTGCTGACCTTCATTCCTCTTCTCTCTAGAGCATATCTCCATCTCTCCAGGGTGTCTTCCACCTGTTCCCTACTCTCACTACAGATCACAATGTCATCTGCAAACATCATAGTCCATGGGGACTCCTGTCTGATCTCGTCTGTCAACCTGTCCATCACCATTGCAAATAAGAAAGGGCTCAGAGCTGATCCTTGATGTAACCCCACCTCCACCTTAAATGCATCCGTCACTCCCACTGTGGACCTCACAGCTGTCACACTACCCTCGTACATATCCTGTATCACTCTTACATACTTCTCTGACACTCCTGACTTCCTCATACAATACCACAACTCCTCTCTAGGCACCCTGTCATATGCTTTCTCTAAGTCTACAAAAACACAATGCAACTCCTTCTGACATTCTCTGTACTTCTCCATCAACAGAGCAAACATCACATCTGTAGTGCTCTTTCCCGGCATGAAACCATACTGCTGTTCACTAATCATCACGTCCCTTCTTAACCTAGCTTCCACTACTCTTTCCCATAACTTCATGCTGTGACTGATCAATTTAATCCCTCTGTAGTTACTACAGCTCTATGTACATGCATATAACTAACTTTCCTTTAAATAATATCCCTTATCATGTCACCCTAAAGGTTTTTAAAAAATGTTGAGATGATTTTTTTGCTCCTGTTCATGCCTTGCTTTATACTTCCATCATCTCATATTTCTTGCACTCATTTTGTGCCTATCCATGTTCAGAAATTACATGTGTTAAGCTGTTATATCAGCAGTTACAAATATAGAAATGTACTTAAATCCATAGTGACCATAGGTTCATAGGTAGGTACTAGGCTATTGGCCCAAGGTCCAAAGTAAGCCTAGCCAACAAGGTTCCCTGGCTTACGTCACCCAAGAAAGTTATTTTCCTGTGCCACTGTCGAGCAGAGACACAGAAGTGATCCCCGGGGTGTATTTCCTATTTCCCATCCACTCATCAAGATTTTTCTCGAAGAGTGCTAATGAAGAACTTTGCTTGACATAGATGGGTAGCCTGTTCCAGAGTATGGGAAGTCTCTGGGACAGGAATCTATCCCTCCAGCATGTCCTGTTTATTGTGATGACAAGGTTTAGGTCCCTAGAGCATGTAGCTCGGAGGGATTGGGATTTCTTTAGTTGTAGCATGTCCAACAGCTCTGGGTTTGACATAGCTTTATATGTTAGGGAGAGATCACCTCGGAGCAGGTGATATGCTACGGAGTAAAGATGGAGTTTTTTGAAGCGGTCAGTGCAGGGCATTTGTTTGAGGCCAGTAATCCCCTTTGTGAAGTACTTCTGTGGCCTTTCCACCTGCTGCAGATGTCTTGTGAGGTACATTCCAAAAGGGGCGTTGTACTCTATAATGAGTCTAATGAGTGTTGAGTAGAGGAGAACTATGACCTCTTTTTTCCTGGATGAGAACCCTTTTATGATGAGGTGTGCCATGTAGAAGGACTTCCTGTCTACTGTGGCAATATGACTATCAAAGGAGAGATTACTGTCCACCTGGGTCCCAAGGTCTCTTATCACACATTCGATGTTAAGTAGATTGCTGCCTATGTAGTAGTTCATGGGTACAGAGTTTTTACCAAAGAGGATGACACTGCACTTTTTGGCATTGAGCTTGAGGCCATGGCTCTGACACCAGGCATCTGTCTCAGCGAGGCCCTTCTGTAGGATGTCCACATAATTTGGGGACTTGACTATGGCTCCTAGTTTGCAGTTATCTGTGAACTTCATTAGCCAGAGGCCTTCTGTGTTAGCCTGCACTTCAGAGAAGTAGATACCAAATAGGAGAGGTCCCAGGATGGAACCCTGTGGTACTCCACTTGTCACTGCTTTGAGGTCAGATTTGGAATCTGCAACTTTTACAGTGTGGGTTCTGTCAGTGAGCCAGTTGGCAACCCATCTTGTGACATAGGGATTTATGCCTATTTTAGTGAGTTTAGCTATAATTCCAGAATGGGGAATGGTGCTGAAAGCCTTGGCGAGGTCAAGATAGGCTGTGTGAACCACCTTACCCTCATCTATGTCTTTGGTGACTGCCTCAAAGAAGTCGATCAGGTTCAGGAGCCATGATCTACCTTTCACAAACCTGAACTGGGTGGGATCCAGAGTTTGGAGGTTACCAATGTCTTTGTTTATGAGTTCCATGATGATAGTTCCATGACCTTGCAGACCAGGCCCATTAGGCTAATAGGTCGATAGTTCCCAGGATCAGTGGTGGCTCCCCCTTTGTGGATTGGGATAACTGTTGCTGTGCACCATGCAGTGGGCACAAAGCCTATTGCAAGGCTATTATTGAACATGGTGCTTAAGTGGGGAGCCAGTTTGTTCTGAAGTTCATGTAAAACACAGCCTAGGATGTTGTCCAGTCCCATGGATGCTGTGCTTTTGGCTTTAGAGAGTGCATCTTTTACTTGTGTAGTTGTGATTACAGGGACTATGCATTCTTCCTGTATAGATATGGGCCCTTTAGCGGGTGGGGGGGTAAAGTTAGCCCGGAACCCATCTGCCAGGATGTTGGCAATATCAGTTGGTTCTGTACTTTTCGTGCCTTTGTGCTGTAACTCAGAGCAGATCTGGATGTTGTCATCAAGATTCTTGGCATAGCTATAGTATGCGTTGTGATTGTCCTTAGAATTAGTGGCAATTTTGTTTTCATAGCTAGCTTTGGAGGATCTTATAAGGGATCTCAGCTTCTTACTGAGGCTGACCAGGGAGCTCCTCCACTAATGGGATTTTACTCTCTTTTGCAACAGTTTCTTCCTTCTGTTGTACAGTTTGTTTATGGCAGGAGACCACCAGATTGGCTTCCTTTTTTGGAGGATAGCATCTTGGTTCTGTTTGGGATAGCACAATCCATACATCATGCATAATGTGGCTTTATGTCTCAACATAGCAGTAATCATGTGGCTGTATGACACAAGCTTATGTTACCGTCTCTATAACTAAAGAACACATAGGATATATATTCTATAAATATCCTTAGAAATGCTTTAATATCAATTAAAATACTATATTAAATCATACTTCTAATAAGGGTGAATTTAGGTGTATCAGCATGTTGATACTATATTTGACTATGAACTTTTTTTTTTAACTCTAGTTTTGCTTAACCATGTCTTGTAATGTGGTAAATAGAAATGACTATTCTGACTTATTCTGCATATACATGCAACAGTGTTTTAATGAAAAATAGTATAAAAGTTGTCCGACTCTGGGATTGAATCAGACAAAGGTATGGAAAGCTGTGAAACTTATAAGCAGCATATCCTCCTAACGTAACAGCTTTAACTGGAATAGCTCTTCCTGTCCAGTTTTCTTTTATATTATCCCTGCTGCATTGTAATAGTTTCTCAAACTTATATGAGGTGCATGTAATGTTTGCACGTGATAACTTTTCCTGATAATTTTTGTGTACTATTTTCCTATCATCTGCTGATCATCATGTCTCCCCATAATAAATAAAAAGACACAAAACCTCTCATGCGGAGCTTGCACGGCCAACCAACCTTGAAAACAACACAACGGCCAGCAATAGAGTTCCAAATGCTTTATTTAGCACAAAATGGACATAGAAATGCCCAATTAATAATCCGACATAACTTATTCAAACTAGTTTCGGCAAATAGCCTTCCTCAGTGAAGCTAAAAGATGAATGCCAACTAGTGTAACTACGCTATTTATAGCGTTTAATACACCATGAAACAGCCAATCAAATTTTTGATTATAAATTCTAATGTGGTTTAAACAAAACCTTTACTTAGATCCATACATATCTTATAACAAAAGATGAAAATGACAACAGATATATTATTGTTGACAATTGTCAGTAATCAATGAAACAGTGATATAAATATACATGTATATATGTATTGTTTGTGTGCAACTTAATGATCTAATAAGAAATAGTTAATAGTTAGAGTGGAATGGGAATAGTGGTATTGAATATACCAAAATATTAATTACTATATAATATAGTAAATATAGAACATAAATAATATCCTCAAGATGAAAAAAGGTGATAAACCCTTATTGTAAATACAATAATATACAATAGTATACAAAATATAAATATGTCTAATAGATGAACATACTGATAATCATCTCTAAGTTAGTGGTATTATGTATAAATAAAACAACAACACCTATAAGAATTATATTTATAAATGGTCATCGAGACCAGGAGCAAACAAAGCTCTGAGATGTATTATCCAGTATTTTTCTTTAAATGTGAGTGTATTTTCCCACCCCTGTTGATGGCTTCTGTCTCCCACTATTCGATCTATGATGGTGAACATAAAATGCGTTGTAGGATGTTTAAGTGTATGTAACTATTAACTATTAACTATTAACTATTTCTTATTAGATCATTAAGTTGCACACAAACAATACATATATACATATATATTTATATCACTGTTTCATTGATTACTGACAATTGCCAACAATAATATATCTGTTGTCATTTTCATCTTTTGTTATAAGATATGTGTGATCTAAGTAAAGGTTTTGTTTAAACCACATTAGAATTTATAATCAAAAATTTGATTGGCTGTTTCATGGTGTATTAAACGCTATAAATAGCATGGTTACACTAGTTGGCATTCATCTTTTAGCTTCACTGAGGAAGGCTATTTGCCGAAACTAGTTTGAATAAGTTATGTCGGATTATTAATTGGGCATTTCTATGTCCATTTTGTGCTAAATAAAGCATTTGGACCTCTATTGCTGGCCGTTGTGTTGTTCCCCATAATAAATACCTGTTGGTTTCACAGTGGTGCGGACTCACCAGATTCGCTGGTCTGAAAGAAATATGGGTTGTCATCATACAAGCTGACATTGGAGTTACCTCTGATCTATCTGGCATCATTGCTTTGATGGTGTTTTTCTGTGGATGGCAAAATGTACCCTTCCCTGCTGGTGACGTTTGCTCTTTTGTCCAGAAGTGCTCCTTCACATGTACTGACAAGGGTTACCATCATCAGGTTGGGCAATCATACCCACATATTGGATGCACAGGTGCTACTCAGACCTTGACATACCTTAACCTTCCAGGCTGTGATAGTATAGCAGTGGTGTGAGTTAACCAGGACCACCATTTTCCCCACCAGGAAGGCACTACATCATCAAGTACCTGAAAAAACAGTCAAACTTATTTATCCTGACCTACCATCAGGGCTCTATCCCTTTAGTCCATTTTTGCATGAATTCCCTGCTAAATTTTGAATAGTAATATTCACAGCAATCCTTTAATGTTTATTGGCCGTTTCTCAGATGACATGGTAATCCAGACTTGGACCTACAACCCCCCTTCAAAACATTTGCAGAACTTTCTAAACGAGGAAGCTGGTTGCTTATTATAATCTCTCTGTCATTCATATACTCCTTCTGTCTTTCCACTTTTCAGTTAGTGATGTATTATCTTTTTAAGCAAGTCAATGTTTGACAGACTTTTTAGTAGTGCAGAGAATGACTGTGGGACAGTTTCTTATTGCCTTCATGTCTTTGTCTACTTTCTTGAGGTATATTTTCAGTGGGTCTATGTAGTATTACTTAATATATCACAGGATCTTCATCCATGACTGAGCTGGGGATATGGTGTCTAATTTGGGGGTCAGGTACTTAAAACCTATGTTATCTACTTCAGTACTGAGACTGGCATCTTTGGGAGCAATGACACTAATGCAGTGGTTAACCTACACGATTCATAAGATTTTTCCAGAAGCGTTACTGGTGGTAAGTTCTCTGGCTTTTTATATAATGCAAGCAAGCAGCAGGGTTCACAGTCATTAAGCTGTGTATGAAAGAAAAACAAACTATATACCTGTATCATCATATATTTTCATTACTACCAACCTGCTAACTTGCACAAACAGTTTTACAAATAAGGCATTATCACAATGTGGCTTATGCTCATTTCATATCTGTGCTCTAAGCACACTGATTCAGTTCTGATGTAGGTGCTCACAACTCCTCAGGGAATAAACCGTACAAGTGAAATGCAGAGAACATCTTTGAAAAATATACTTTAGCATTTCTTAATACAAGTAGGCTTTTGAAAGTTTTCTCTGGCAAGATTTAAAGACTAGAAAAGTTTTCAATGATGTTTACATTCAGGCACAAAAAAATGCTTTTGCATCTGCTTTTCCAGAATACATCTCATTAATAAAACTTCACCCCACTTCTCCCAGCTGAAAATAAAATGACATTTTTCACCTTATCTGCTACAAGAGTGGGAAAGTGAAGGTGCTAGTTTCACTCTTAGGACAGGTGGCTAATAATGCAAACTAAAGTATGAGAAGGCCTTCAGAGCAGGTCCGTTCACAGTAAACAATGGATGGTCATTTGCAAGATCTCAATGCAGATTTGTACCTCTATACTATCTGTGGCTTTAGAGTGAAGAGGCTTCCACAGGTATGCATAGCAATTTATGTAAGATCTTGTGTTGAAGAGGGAAACAACTTCTTAGGCATCTACTGACGAGTTTTTTTTTTCCTTTGCATAGTATTGTTGTATTGCGTTAGCCTATCTTGCTAGTCTCCAAAGCATCCTTACTTTCCAGCTGAAATCCTCACTAAATATGTTTAGCATAAAGGTTGTTAAGGAAATTAAACATATTTTCAGACAGCTCCAGTAATTTTATAAGTAGTTCAGTCCTTACTAAGGATCCATTATCACAAAACTGTGTATGTACAGAAATGCTCATATGTAAAATAATGTTGCCTTACTGTTTCTACAGTAAGTGGAACATTTCCCATCTCTGCAAACCCTGCTGGTACTGTTAACTGGTCAACAGATTTTTTATCAAAACTCTCCAAATAATATTCTGCATTGTTGTAGTTTTACAAATTGATATGATCTATTTGGTTCACACTGAATCTTTAGGTCCTTTATATATTACAAAAGAAATTGAAACATTTTTACAAATCAGAAAATGCAGCGGCTAAGAGAGTAGGTTAACATGAAATTTCATGCTTGGCACAGAGACTCCCATTTGTGTTTTAACACCTGCTGTTTTTCTGAAGGAAACAGACATAGATTATTATGATTTCTGAAACTGTAGTTTAATTGCCAGCTTCATTTCATTACAGCTATTTTTATTTGTTGGTGATTTTAACTGTCAACATGTTTTTTCTCTGACATTTTGCTACTGTTATTCCTAAAATCAGTTTTTTTGGAGAGGTAGTTTCTTTCCCTTCACCACTGCAAGAGATAATGTGAGAGATAACTGTTATTATCCCAGATTATAGGTGCTACTATCCAGCTATGCTGTACATAATTCTGGTGGCTAAACCCACACAAAGCTGAAGTAATATGTTTTGTTGTTTTCTGTAATTTACAAAGCATAAAACTGCACTATAAAAAACATTTTTTGGACTGCACAGATGGTTCTTGATGGGTGGTGGTATATGTTTACTAATGATGACACCATCAACATAAATGTTATGTGTGAGTAAGGCACTGTGTTTTTCTTTTACATAACTTTAAAAGGATACTGCTAATGCAACTTGCTTCTGCTACTCATCTATAGCTTTATGTAATATTTTTGTATGTCTCTCTCCACTGCATGTAAATATTTGTTTGCCACATAGTCCCAGTTTGTTTTTGACACTGCAGCCCTTGCTAGACATTGCATGTGCTTTTTGCCTTGTTATAGTGACCACTTCTCTCCACAGCCCCATCAAAACTGCTTCTTCACAGGTTAAGCACTGACTTATCTGTATTGCTCCATTGTAGTCCAAAGGATACATTTTCCCATCTGTTCTGCTCTGCATGATATAACCAATTATATTGTGGGTAGTTCTTCATTTCAAAAGGTCATACTTCCTGTGTCCATACTTGCTGATAGAGTAGTTTGAGGCACTAGGTGATTATAATGCACAACTGTTGTCATTATTTGGTAGGCTATTTTTGCATTTCAAATACAGTACAGACAAACTCTTAACTGCAGTGATGTCCCCTATCTCAATGCCATTTTGCAACACAGTCTTAGCTGACCCTTGTGTGTTTGAAGGTAGCTATCTATTGTTCAACAAAGGTCATGTAGGTAGCAGGGTACCCCACTTTCTTGGCAGTACAATACAAGAGATATGACCCGTTGTTCACATCTGGCCTATCTCAGGTTGGTTTCTCATTCAGATGTTTGCTGCTGAACCTTGGTCACCTGCTCTGTAACCAGGGCTTCATCCACTGTACTATAAAAACTGTCAGTTTGTACTTTGATGGCCACACATGCAAAATCTATTTCACCCATTAATCCTGAAGTTTGGTATCTTTTGTTTAGGACTAATACAGGTTGCCAAGCAGATACCTTTTCAAAACAACATTTGGACAAATGAAAAAGTAACAATTTTGTATAAAGATACTCCAATTCCACAGCTCCATCCTTGCAGAGGATTACATTTCTGTACCCTACAACCTCACATGTAGAACTACAGGTCACAGCACCTAGGGAGAGTGAGGATTCTTCCTTGCAGCAATATCATTCAGCTAAAACATCCTTTGACAAGTTGTACTTTACTGTACAACTAGATGTCATGATTCCATGTTTGTCACAACATAATAAACATTGCCACCTTCCATCAAGACAAAGGAGATAGCATTCAAAAATATTACTTAGTTCACCTTCTACACCACAGAAGCCACAAAAGTCACTGAAAATACTTGATACTAACAAACTGCCCCGATTACTTTAAAAGTGCAGTGTAATTGGCTGGCATTTTACAAATATAGAATTCTGGGCAGATAACCTCTAACCAATGCAGTCTGTTTTGTAAATGGAAATAATGCTATACAAATTTCCTGTAAGGGACAGCCACAAATTAACACAAATGTATACAGCTACCTATCATAACTTCGAGTCTATATCACATTGTTGAAATTTTACAACTTCGAACGCTATATGGTCGAACTCATTTATTCAAAGTTGTAAAACGCTTGTGTATATTCATTAAAATTGCTTGCATTGGATCCTGAAGCTGTCTCTGAGTCCTGCCATTTTTGTTGGAGCTTTGGACTATTTTCTCATACGGGACAAGTGAGTTTCAGAGTTTTGGTGGCTGTTGTTGGATATGTAAACATGTGTCTACACCAAACCTGGACAATTACATTCCAGCTGTTAACAAACATTCCTCTAGACAAATAAGTGTTTTGATCAATGCTGAGTATAAAGGGGTGATTAACTCCTTAGACTTTGAAGATATTCTACTGGAAATAAGCTGTCCTAAATCAAGGGATTTCCTGACAACCATTATCACATGATGTCCAAAAAAAATAAAAAAAACGTAAACTCCTAATACTGCTTAAACCACACTGAAGGAGCAAAAAAAAACACTGTAAAATCCAATATAAATTCAATGCTCTTTATTGTAGGTAAGCGCTTTCGCAACCAGCCCTGGTTGCTTCCTCAGCCTAAAGATTACAAATAAACTTCATCCCAAACATTAAAAGCCTTGAATCCTGTGTCACATGACTATGAAAAATTAATTAACTAAATGAGTTAAAAGAACAAGTACATTCAAAATGCAAATACACTGAAAAAGCACAAAATTTCATTCAAGGCAATATATAAAAAACAGCATATAATATAATGTAAAAGAAACATACAAAGAACATACATAAAAATACTATATATATAAAAATATATAAAAATAAAAATAAAAATAAATAACCTGCTATACTAACATACTAATACTACCCTATCTGTAAATCACTAATGAAACAGCTTTCTTCCTAATATTCAAAAATACTGTATGTATAAATAAAACCAAAATCTAATATATACTATATTATATTATATGTTGTCTAAACATAGTCTAAATATATAAATGCTGGTATAACCCTATCTATAAATCACAAAATTTAATAGCTTTCTTCCTAATCTTTCTACCTTTCAGCACTGGTTTCAGAGATACATAATCATTCAGCCCAGGTGGATTTCCATCTCAACTCCCTTTGTTCAGTTCTGTTATTTAAATCTCCCATCCTAATGGTTTCAATGACAGTGTCAATAATAGAAAAGTAAAAATAGTGATTCTCCCCTTGTTGTAACATGCATAGCCAGTGCACTATGTTCCTGTTGTCTCCTAAAACAGTAAAGGTGGTCACAAATTCTCTCCCTTAACCATCTGTTGGTCTTACCAACATAAAACGCACTGCAGCAGGCACAGTGGGCTAAATATATCACATTCCTACTATCACAGTCACCTGAGGCCTTAAACTTGAAGGATTTCCCAATCGATGGATGGACAAACATGGTATTAGTTTCTATATACTGGCAAAATGAGCATGTATTACATCTCCTAGTCCCATAGTTCATAATGGATCTATGTTCTAATCCATCTGTATAGCAGAGCAGCTGCTTCAATGTTTTTCGATTTTTATAAATAAAACAAGGCTTCTCTCCCACTACTGCACTTACCCTATCATTAGTCCCCAATATATGCCAATTACGATATATTATATCCTTAATCAACTGAGTGTGTAATACTAAACTTCACTAATTGTTCTCTGCTCTTCATTCTCTTAGGGGTCATTTCTACTCCATCCATATTGGGACTAGAAAAATACGGTTTCCCTGTGGTGTTCCTTTTAGTTCTGGCTTCAGTGCATGCCTCATTTACCTCTCTTTCATAGTAACCCCTGACTAGGAATTCATCCCTCAGGGTCATCAAACTATTTTCAAAGTCCTGATCTCTTGCATGTAATTTTGACATGCGTATAGTTTGATTATTGATGACGTTCCTAAAAATATGGGGAGGGCGCATACTAGTGTGGTGAACATAATTGTTAGGTAGCAATCCTTCCGATAAAATTTAGTGTACACATTACCAGTGGTTCCATCCAACTGTATTTTTATATCTAAAAACTCAATGTGGGTATGAGATCTATTCATGGTAAAACCTAAAAAATCAGTAATTTTATTTAAATGTTCCACAAATTCACATAATCTTTCCTCACTAATCCCCCAAAAAAGGAACAGGTCATATACAAAATGACAAAAAATAAAATGTCACCTTTGAAAGCTGTTAAATAAATTTGTTTGAGTCAGACTGTAAAAATCATTTAGTATTCAAAAACAATGTCAATCAATAACAAACAATAATGCAGGAGAACTCAAGTATCTTATACTCTAATGTACATTAGGAGGCAAAAAACCATACACAAACTTGTATAGAATTTTGACTAATTTATTGATGGTAGACTTCATATTTTATACACTTCACTATCAGTTTTTGCCCACCTCACTGACGTGGTCAGTGACAGGGTCTTTACATCATAGTAACTTATGAAAAAGTGCTGAGATGGTGTTTTTCAAAAAATCTTTTTCCCATGAGAATGTTACAGCCTTGCAAGCACCTGGTCAGTCACAATGTCCTTCTGAGGATGTAGCCAATTCAAGGCTCTTAGATTAGTTCGAATACAATGGGTGCAGTTCTTCTTAAAATGCTTTTCTTTGTTCCTTGCTTGCCAGCTGGACACTATCTCTGATAGTGCGCACAAGGCTATTCTTCTGGTGGAAGCAGGAAAAAGATACACATGCAGAAATATTTATTATTTTCTAACTTTGCAAAATAATCTTTACTTGAAAGACATGAGCCAGGCTGCGCTTGGACGCTGCCAAGGCCAAATTTCTGATTACACTGCAGCTTATGCTTCAAGCAATAATATGCGAGTTTATTTCTACTATTATTCTAGTAAAACAGAATTAAATGCATTACATTTCATACTATATAGATTTGAGCACATTTATTCCTGTCTAAAGCACACATTTCTTTATATATTTGACCATACAACTTATATATGTCTGAATGTTTAAATGCACATTTTCCTAAGCAGCATACATTGTAAATATATATTTTTCCTAAGCAGCATATATGTAAATATATTTTCTAGGCAGCATGTATGTAAATATAGATTTTTCTAACATTCTCCCTCCTGTTAATGCATTTCATTCTATTTGAAACATAAACAGTATTATTTCATTCCTTAGCTTTTCCCTTTTCAAGGACTTTCAGCTAAGTTAGTCATTGGTTTTATATTTCAGAAAAAGCATCATTTGAAATTAATCTTTTAATTTCAACACTTTGGTAAAAAGTTTCAGTAGCAGATATATCAACAAATTTTTGATTAATTTTTTCATGCAGGGAATTTCACAGTAAACACATGTTCCTATTAGGAGTATACCCACACAAATAGCAATTAAATGTTTAATAGGATGGAACCCCACCCCCCCAAACAGATTCTGGAAAAAGTCCGTCAGTGGGTTTGGGCCTGGTTCAGTCATTGCTGATACTTGCTGAATTACCTCTAGGTGGTCATTGATTTCATGTTGGTTGTCTGGAATGTACACAGCATTCTTCTTCGTGTACCACCTCTTGCCGCTAGGGTGAAGTAAAGAGCCATTCGATTTTGTAGCACAACAGTTTTATTGCATTCAGTTCATTAGTCACCAATTCTAGGGTGGAAAAAGTTGCATTGCTCATGACTTTTGACAGCTTCCTCAGCTCCCAGATCGATTTGACTGCTCCATAGGCTGGTGGTATTCCTGCCCTGGATATAACACTGTTGCCCAAGTTCATATGAGTCAATTTACTTTTGTCTTTCACTGAATTATGGCCTTTTCAACCAGCTTCGATTTTACCAACTGGATTCACAGGTTTTTTTTTTCACTGGACCTTCAGATTCTCGAGCTGTTTTCCTTACGTTTCGTATTTTACCCAAAGGTAATTCTGCAGTATGTCTTATTGCTGAAACCAGATAACCCAAAAAACAACTGCCGGACCAATTCTCAGGTAACCATTTATATGCCTTTTTCCCACAAATAAAATCATTACTTTGGTACTGATACGTGTTATCCCTGCATGAAACATTTTTTATTCTTAATAGACAATTGCTTAGTTAAGACTGGATTGTCACATACTGCATTTAATGTAGTTTTCATTGAACTCAGATATGAATCATGGTTAGTATTACAAACAGTACCCCCACTTTTGACTTTAATGTAACATTTATAAGACATTGTTATATTACCATTACTCCAGCCCACCTGGAGGGTATTACTTTTGTAGAAACATACAACTCCTTTTTGTGTGACAGGTAAAAATAAAGCAACTTTGTCCTGTGATCTCACAGTTTCTGTATAAAAAAACTTTCCAAAGTCTCATTTTATCCCCAGAGGGACAGAGGACGTTAAAGTCTATTATATGTTGTTGGTATAGCTGTACAAACTCAGCAATTTGAAATGTGCATAGTTTCTGTATACACTTGCTTCATGGCCAGGTACGTGTTAAAGTTTGGATGCCAGTCTATAAACAGTTCATCACGTCTTCTCACTTTCACTTGTGTGGTTGAGTGCAGGGAAAAACCACAATAAGAGAAAAATTGTCACACTTATAGTTAATAAAATAATTATGCAATAGTTCTTGGGTTGCTCTGCTTTTTTGTTTTCTTTACTCTTGGCCATTTTGCCCTTGTGTATCAGTCACAAAGTTTTTATTCAGCTGAAAGTTCTTTTGTCTGAAAAAGAGTTAAACTGCAAAACAGATTTATTTATAAACAGTTTCTTTATATAACTAGCTAGTGAACTGTCAGCCTCCAGCTCTGCAGGCATGAGAGCTTTTACTGAGGCACATAATATGCCCTTCCAAATACTACTTTAAAGGGGATCAAACCCTTTACATTTGTTACTGTTTTCATGCTCAGCAATGCTAGAGGTAAACAGCAAATCCAATTCTTCTGAGTCTCACTCATTAACTTTCTTAACTTGTTTTTTTTTTTAAATCCCATTGTACCTCTCCACCAGTCCTGCTGACTGTGGGTGGTAAGCACAGTGATTCCTTAAGGAAATCCCAAAAACCTCCCAAGTTGTTGAATTGTCTGATTGACAAAATGTGTCCCATTGCCACTATAGATTCTTTCCGGTATGCCAAATCTAGGAATTATTTCCTTTACTAGGGCCTTTGCCACTGTTGCTGCATTCGGATTCCTGGTTGGAAAAGCTTCTACCCATTTTGAAAACATATCTATGATCACTAAACAGTATTTCTTTCCTTCACATTTATTCAACTCTATGGAGTCCATACAAATAGTATGGAATGGATATGGTGGTGTAGGGAAACTCCCTTGCTTGTTTTTAAATGCTCCTTGTGCATGGTGCTTGTTACAAGTATGACAAGCTGCACAAAATTTTATTGTATAATTTATGTATCCATATGTTTGGAATATTTTATTTACTAACTGTACCATCCCCCCTGTTGAGACATGGCTCTGCCCATGGCTCAACAAAGCTGCATATCTAAATAAATTAGACGGTAATATTGTTTTTTTTTTTCTCTTTGGAAATGTACAGTCCATTCTTAAAAATTGCACCTTGTTTTACCCAGTTTTGTTTTTCTGCTGTTGTAGTAAGCATTTGCATTGTTTTTAACATGTCTAAATCTAAAATCTCAAAGGGTTGTAATTTTTCATTAAAAAAATAAAATTTTTGAGTCTGAGGCTGCTTGCTTTGCAGCTGCATCAGCTCGTGCATTACCTTTTGAAATTTTATCCTGTTGTTTTGTATGAGCTACACATTTACAAATAGCTACTTTGGTAGGCAACTGAATAGATTCTAATAGCTCCAAAATAAATTGCGCATGATTAATAGGTTATTCACTGGATGTAATCATC
This sequence comes from Protopterus annectens, assembly GCF_019279795.1. Lineage (NCBI taxonomy): Eukaryota > Metazoa > Chordata > Ceratodontiformes > Protopteridae > Protopterus > Protopterus annectens. Next base: position 1,003,302,608 of record NC_056725.1, on the reverse strand, counting down.
CCTCTATTTTCTTTATTATTGTGCAAACACATGCACTGTAGAAAAAGCATACTGATTATCAGTATATATGTTTACTTTTTTTGCCTTTTACTAAAATACATGCTCCTGTCAAAATTACCAGTTCTGCTGCTTGAGCATACAAGTTGTGTGGCAAAGTTTGTGCTTCTAAATTTTTAGTGTCTGTAACTACTGCATACCCCACCAGATTTTCCCTGTAGGACCCCTTCTGCATGAGCCATCCACGTAATATGTCACCTCAGCATTATCCAAGGGCATATCTGTAAGATCTTGTCTAGGTAAAGCTAACTGTTTATATGAGGTTGACTCAGCAGTATGGTCATACATGAAAGATGTCTAGCAGGAGAAAGGTATGCAACTTTTTCTTGTGGCAGAATTATTGCAACTGCATGAGGCATTCTCAATGTGAGAGGGTGGAATAACACCACTGAGGCTGAAGCCTGTACTGCCATTGCTGCTGCAACTACTGCTTGTACACAGTGAGGCAAAGATTGCACCACTGGGTCTAACTGTGATGAATAGTAAGCTATGGGGCATTGCTTATCCCCATGTTGTTGCTTTAATACTGATGTCATGTACCATTGCTTACAATCTATGGTCTAAAAAAAAACGTTTGTGATAACTTGGAAGTCTTAAAACTAATGAAGAAGCTATTAACTGCTTCAACCTGCAGAAAGCCATTTCTGCTTTTGTTTTCCATTGTAAAATAATTTGGTACCCAGTTTCAACAAAAAGTAGTTGTACCTAAGAAAAGACATCATTTCTTTTTTAGTTGTTGGTTTGGGTGCTTGCAAAATTGCTGTTTTTTTCCTTTTTTCTTTCCCCTTATCTAGTATTTTATCTTTATTGAATATCACATATCCCAGGTATTTAACCTGTGTTTTTTTCCCAAAGTTGTAACTTACTTTTGTTTACTTTGTGTCCTTGTATTAATAAAAATTTTAACAATGCTACTGTATTCACCCTGCACTGCTGCTGGGTGCTGCTAGCAAGATGTCATTTACATAAAGTAAAATTTGACTACTTTCTGGTGGGGTAGACCCTGCCAGGTTGCTAGCCATTTTTTGTGCAAATATTATTGGGGCTCTCACAATATCCCTGTGGTAGTCGAGTATATGTATACCTTTTACCCTGAAATGTAAATGCAAACCAATATTGACTATCAGGATGTATAGGTATTGAAAAGAAAGCATTTCTTATATCTACCACAGTAAAATACTTCTGTTGTGGCTTTAAATCATTTAACAAGGTATGTGGGTCTGGCACCGTGGGTGCTTTAGGTATTACTGCATTATTTACAGCTTATAAATCTTGTACCATCTGCCATTCCCCGTTTACTTTTTTTTACCAGGAAATAGGGGTGTATCACATGGTGAATCAGGAGATTCTACCAGTACTCCTTTTTTGAGTAATGCTGCTTATTATAGGCTTAATTTTTACTTTTGCATTCTTTTCCAAAATGTATTGTTTTTTTTTGTGGTCTAAAAGCTGACTTTGGAGTAATTGTGAAACATTGAGAAAGGGTTTTTTAACCTGAAAGCTTTGTTGTTGTTCATAAAAGTTTTTTTAACTCAACTTTTCGTTGTTTGGATTCTCTTGGACTTTGTTTTAGTGCTTTTTGGAGTAATTGTAACTGGTCCTGCTGCTTGAATAAGCCCTACATTTAACTTGCCTGTTGACCACAGAGTTGTTGGAATTTTACACAAGGCCTTTTCTTTTTCTTTTAATAAAAATGCTAATCAGCTGTCCTTACTAGATTGCAAGTGTACAGCTGTATGTGTCTGTGTCAACCAATTCAGTTTTGTTTTTATATCCCTTGTCCTGACATTTTTAAATCAGTCTGTTTTTCCATTTTGTTACCCCTTTTTTTTCTAAGTCTGCCCATTTAACACTTTTGTTTTTTGTCAAGCTGACATGTGGCAGTCTATTGGACTTATACAATCTCATGAACTCCTGAGGTAATGAACAGCTTACTACACTGTTTCCCTCAGTATCCCAGTCATAAAGTTTGTAATATTAATTTGTCAGCAGGATTTTTACTTATATTCCTTATTAGGTCCTGGTGTGCTACAGTAGTATGGAGTACAATGTAACAAGTGCTGCTGATCAGTGTCAAGGGAGGGTACCTTACTGATGGCTACGTTTATCAGTTCTTTGGTTACTGCCCCTGGACCAATCATAACTAGGTCCTGGCTGTACCAATAATAGGCTTCACCCTCTGATCACACCACAAGAGCATCCATTTGTCTTTGTGCTTCCATACCCTGCATGGTAGGAACTACTGCTATGCCAAATATCTGCACAAGGTCTTTTCCCAGTAAGTTTACTGGATATTTTTGCAGAAACTACAATTTTACTTTTCTGAGTCATACCTGAAACAGGGTCAGTTATTGCTATATTATGGGAAAGTGGTTCCCTGTATAGCTGTCCATTTGCTGCTTTTACTAATATATAATCAGGTGATTTAGAATGTTTTGGTAACTTGGAGGGGTGTATCAAAGTCCGTGACGCTCCTGAGTCACACAGGAATTTGACCTTTCTTCCCTCCACCAGAAGTGTTACTTCTGGTTTTGTATTTGCTAGGTAGAGCTCCAGGCTCAACAATGCTAAATCTAAAATTTTATTTTCATTTTATTCTCTACATCTGTTTGTACTTCCTCTATTCCCTCTACTACATTCACATTTTCTTTTTGTTTATTAACCTTTCCTGATGATTTTGGTTATTATCACTATCATATAGTCAGTCCACATCTCCTTTATCTTCTGTCATTGCTTTCTTATTTTGTTTATAGTCCCTAGCTAGATGCCCTTTTTACCTGACTGTAATACAAATACTTCAGCTCCGTCTTCAGCAGTGAAGACTTGTGCCTTTTTTCTTTTTACTATTAAGGTGTCTTTCAGTACGTCTAGCATACTCAAGTAAGGCTTGCAGCCTGCTTGTTCAGTGATTTATCATATGCCTTGTAATAAAACTACTAACAGAGGCAATGCAACCTTTTAAAAATGTATTTTATTTTTTTTTTAATTGTTGTTTTAAGCATTTTAATAATCTAGCATAATATCCATCTACTGTCTCATTTCCCTGTTGTATGCATTAATTAATGCAAGTCCAGTCTGCTCTAAGTTTTCATTTTTCAGAGATTCTGTCTGTTAGACCTTTCACTCTGTTGTCTAAAAATGTTTCAGAATTTTTAAGCTTCTGTTTTTTTTCTTTTTACAATTTGCTTCCTCAATCCACCTATGTGCTTGAGGTATGCCTAGTTGGTGCTGTTTTTCTTTTGCCTGATGCCCTGCATCAGATTAAAGCTTGTTTAAGGAGTTTAACTAGTGAAAGTTTATCTAGTTTACTATCAAATTTATAGTTGTTAACACATTTTGCAAAATATCTCACATTATTTGCTTACTGCAATTGCATATGCTTCACATTATCCGTTAGGGGCGGATCTCGTGATCTCTTAGTGCACTGATTTCCCATGTCTTAAAAAGACTGTTACGTAACCCTTCTCTTGTACCACGTGGTATCTTATTTCCCCATATCCACAGTAGTGTCTAGAATGACTGTTTACTTTGCTTTGTTATTCCCTGATCTATGACTCAAGATACAATACTTGACTCTCTCTCTCCCTGCTATCACAAACCTTAGCAATAGCACAGTGTAACCTGGTCCCTGATCTAAAACAAAGACAAAGAGGGAAATTCTTCTTACCTGAGCCTCCTGCTTTTACTGTTTTTCCTTGGGGCCCAGTCTTCCGCTTTTCAGCCACAGATCAGAAAGTGGACAGCCTCTTTACACACAACAATTCAGTCGGAGGTCTTTTCACTTTAAGAAGAACCATTTTTTCGCAGCTTCTCCTGCGCAGATTTATCAGCACTCATGCACTCTGTGACCTGCAGCTTACCAAGGGAATTCCGGCACGATTAGGACCAAAATGTTAAATAAATTTGTTAGAGTCAGACTGTAAAAATCATTTAGTATTCAAAAACAATGTCAATCAATAACAAACAATAATGCAGGAGAACTCAAGTATCTTATACTCTAATGTACATTAGGAGGCAAAAAACCATACACAAACTTGTATAGAATTTTGACTAATTTATTGATGGTAGACTTCATATTTTATACACTTCACTATCAGTTTTTGCCCACCTCACTGACGTGGTCAGTGACAGGGTCTTTACATCATAGTAACTTATGAAAAGTGCTGAGATGGTGTTTTCAAAAATCTTTTCCCATGAGAATGTTACAGCCTTGCAAGCACCTGGTCAGTCACAATGTCCTTCTGAGGATGTAGCCAATTCAAGGCTCTTAGATTAGTTCGAATACAATGGGTGCAGTTCTTCTTAAAATGCTTTTCTTTGTTCCTTGCTTGCCAGCTGGACACTATCTCTGATAGTGCACAAGGCTATTCTTCTGGTGGAAGCAGGAAAGGATACACATGCAGACAGATTTATTATTTTCTAACTTTGCAAAATAATCTTTACTTGAAAGACATGAGCCAGGCTGCGCTTGGACGCTGCCAAGGCCAAATTTCTGATTACACTGCAGCTTATGCTTCAAGCAATAATATGCGAGTTTATTTCTACTATTATTCTAGTAAAACAGAATTAAATGCATTACATTTCATACTATATAGATTTGAGCACATTTATTCCTGTCTAAAGCACACATTTCTTTATATATTTGACCATACAACTTATATATGTCTGAATGTTTAAATGCACATTTTCCTAAGCAGCATACATTGTAAATATATATTTTTCCTAGGCAGCATATATGTAAATATATTTTCTAGGCAGCATGTATGTAAATATAGATTTTTCTAACAAAAGCATTGTCATTCATCATATAAGTTTGCTCACATTGCGCCATCACCAAATTGGCGTAGCTATTGGCTGTAAGAATCCCCATAGCTATGCCTGACGTTTGTAGGAAATATTTGCCATCGAATGTAAATACATTAAATTCTAAGACAAGCTCTAACAAAAAACTAATCGAATCAACCTTCTCTGCACTAAGTGAGCATTCCTATAGTAAGAAAGATCTTAGATAGCATATTCCTTTCTCATTAGGTATGCTGGTAAAAAGGTTGCTACAAACGAAACAGAAGAAACTCAAAAGAGTTGTAGCCGATTTCCAAAAGGGCAATGTCTTTGCATGGCCGAAAGAACAGAGAGCGAATGGCCCCCAGATGGAAAGAGGTGTCAATACGGTTAGGAATAGAGATCAACAACTTTGACCTACTACATCTGGCTCTAATGAAGCCGTTTTGTCATCTGTCAATGATACTATCCCTTTAAAATCACTACAGCAAGGGATAGAGTCTACTAATGTGAATACATTGTTAGGTTCGACAATTGAACAGACAGTAAGACTGAAAGTCACTACAGCAAATAAGGAGATGGCTATAGTGGAATCTGAATCCTCCACCAATCGAGCATATTCTTTTCCGGTGCTGCCCCTCCCCTTCAACATATGTTTGAAAAGGAGCTTAGAAATGGAGCTAAAAGGAAGGAGATTCAAAAGAAACCATCACTAGGGGAAGGACAAGTGCAGACCCTGAAGAAAATGTGGCAGAACTCTTAGTTTATAATATTTCGAGCAGAATACTGGACAAAGATGAAGCCGATGTACTGAACAAGGGCTTGGGCTTCATTCCTGCAGCACAGGCAGATTTACCTGATACATTGATTGAACTGAGGCTCTTTGCTTGCAACACAACATTAAAAGTGATATATGATGAAAGTAATATAAATAATATTGAAGAGAACTTATTCAAGAAGCATAGTGTTTTTATGCCTGTTCTTCCTTCTAGTTTAGAGATATTTGTGAAAACTTGTGAAAATGAGTTATATGAAATGTTTCGCTCTAATTGGATGGAAAGGAAATTTTACAATATGACATTTAGTGAAAAACAAGCTCAAAATAGACTCAAGAATGATAGAGAAATAATTATACCGTCTGCTGATAAGGGACATTCTGTAGTAGTAATGGACAGACTGTTTTATTTAGAAGCTATAAATAATTTACTGTTAGATGTGAATGTGTATAGGATGAGTGATGTAACAGAGGTCAGTATGCTGGTAGACAGTTTTAACCGTCAAGTTAGAAATTGTTTTTTGGAAAATTATATAACAGAAGATTTGCTTACATATTTTATTGTTGAATGTCCTATTGTCGCTAGTTTTGTTGGACTTCCAAAAATTCACAAATGCATCCTGAACCCCCCTTTTAGACCAATTGTTTCAGGGGAAGGATGGATTACTGAGCCAGAGTCAGTAAATCTGGAAAAACAACTGAGACCATTAATAACAAAATATGACTTGATACTACGGGAATAAGAACATTTTTCAAGAGATTTTTATACCTTTTTAAACAATTATAGGCTTACAAGGGAAGAGTTTTTAGTTACTTTGGATGTCATATGTCTTTTTACCAGCATACCTAATGAGAAAGGAATATGCTATCTAAGAGATTTCTTACTACAGGAAGGCTCACTTAGTGTAGAGAAGGTTGATTTGATTAGTTTTTTGTTAGAGCTTGTCTTAGAATTTAATGTTTTCACATCCGATGGGAAATATTTCCTACAAACGTCAAGCGTAGCTATGGGGACTCTTACAGCCAATAGCTATGCCAATTTGGTGATGGCGCAATGGGAGCAAACTTATATGATGAATGACAATGCTTTCAAAGATGACATTTTATTTTTCCGTCGTTTTGTAGATGATCTGTTCCTTTTTTGGGGGGTTAGTGAGGAAAGATTATGTGAATTTGTGGAACATTTAAATAAAAGTACTGATTTTTTTAGATTTTACCATGAATAGATATTGTACCCACATTGAGTTTTTAGATATAAAAATACAGTTGGATGGAACCACTGGTAATGTGCACACTAAACTGTATCGGAAGGATTGCTACCATAATAGTTATGTTCACCACACTGGTATGCACCCTCCCCATATTTTTAGGAACATCATCAATAATCAAGCTATACGCATGTCAAAATTACATGCAAGAGATCAGGACTTTGAAAATAGTTTGATGACCCTGAGGGATGAGTTCTTAGTCAGGGGTTACCATGAAAGAGAGGTAAATGAGGCATGAACTGAAGCCAGAACTAAAAGGAACACCATAGGGAAACCATATTTTTCTAGTCCCAATATGGGTGGAGTGGAAATGACCCCTGAGGGAATGAAGAGCAGAGAACAATAATATATCATAAATGGCATATATTGGGGACTGATGATAGGGTAAGTACAATAGTAGGAGAGGAACCTTGTTTTATTTATAAAAATCAAAAAACATTGAAGCAGATGCTCTGCTATACAGATGGATTAGAACATAGATCCATTATGAACTATGGAACTAGGAGATGTAATACATGCTCGTTTTGCAGGATATAGAAACTAACACTATGTTTGTCCATCCATCAAGTGGGAAATCCTTCAAGTTTAAGGCCTCAGGTGACTGTGAGAGTAGGAATGTGATATATTTAGCCCACTGTGCCTGCTGCAGTGCATTTTATGTTGGTAAGACCAACAGATGGTTAAGGGAGAGAATTTGTGACCACCTTTACTGTTTTAGGAGACAACAGGAACATAGTGCACTGGCTAAACATGTTACAACAAGGGGAGAATCACTATTTTTACTTTTCTATTATTGACACTGTCATTGAAACCATTAGGATGGGAGATTTAAATAATAGAACTGAACAAAGGGAGTTGAGATGGAAATCCACCTGGGCTGAATGATTATGTATCTCTGAAACCAGTGCTGAAAGGTAGAAAGATTAGGAAGAAAGGTATTTAATTTTGTGATTTATAGATAGGGTTATACCAGCATTTTTATAGTTAGACTATGTTTAGACAACATATAATATAATATAATATAATATAATACAATATATTAGATTAGATTTTTTTTCTTTATTTATGCATACAGTATTTTTGAATATTAGGAAGAAAGCTGTTTCATTAGTGATTTACAGATAGGGTAGTATTAGTATGTTAGATAGTATAGCAGGTTATTTATTTTTTATTTTTATATATATAGTATTTTTATGTATGTTCTTTGTATGTTTCTTTTACATTATATTATATGCTGTTTTTTTATATATTGCCTTGAATGAAATTTTGTGCTTTTTGAGTGTATTTGGATTTTGAATGTACTTGTTCTTTCAACTCATTTAATTAATTAATTGGTCATATTCATGTGACACAGGATTCAAGGCTTTTAAAGTTTGGGATGAAGTTTTTTTGCAACCTTAGGTCTGAGGAATCAACCAGGGCTGGTTGCGAAAGCGCTTATCTTCAATAAAGAGCATTGGATTTATACTGGCTTTTACAGTGGTTTTTTTTTGCTCCTTCAGTGTGGTTTTAGCAGTATTAGGAGTTTACATTTTTTTGGAGATTTGCCTTGCTATGTTTACTCCTATACTTCATAACTGGGCTTCTCTTTCTTTTTTACTGTTTATTATCACATAATGGTTAAAACAGATGTAATTATCAAACCAAGTTCTAGTTCCATGAATACACTTTTGTTTTGTTTTGATTGATTTATTTACTTATTTATTTTGTTGTAGTAGTGTTTTGTCTATACAGTCTGATGAGAGGAGAGGTTGTCTACCAAAAGTGCTCATTCTTAAGAGTATGGATGTCAGAAGGTAGTTTAATGTCTAGTTTGCAGTCATGTGCAAATTTGTTAGCCAGAGATCTTGGCTGACTAGATTACTTTTTGAAGAAACTCCTGCAACTCGCACTGTGCAGGTTCTGTCTTGCACCCAACTTTTATTTTAATTTATTTTATCTTATCTTATTTTATTTAATCTTTACTGGGGTGGAGAACTGATCTCCATAGACCTTTTTTATAATTAGACCAGGAGTACTGTCTAATTAAATGACTTGCTCAGAGTCATACTGTTAAGCAATGGAGGCTGAGAGAATCAAACCCTGGACCATTAAACCACAGGAAACAGCTTGTTAGCATCTTGTTTATTTTCTAAACCATCTGCCATGCAATTTTACTCCATCTTACCACACATTGGTCAGTTTTATATCCTTTGTCATTGTATGGTGATAGCATGGGAATAGAATCATAGGCCTTAGCCAGGTCAAGATATGCCATAGGAACTCCAAGATCATTTACAGCCTTAGTAACTCTTCTGTACAAGTTTACCATATTCAAAAGGCAGGATCTATTGTTCTCAAAGTCAAAATATGGGGGGGGGGGTCTAGTCAAATAAGATTGATATTTCAGAGTATGAGGTCAGCTGATATATGTTTCATGGCTTTGCAGGTAAAGCTTATAAGACTTATAAGTCCATAATTACTTGGATCTGTTGGAAAAGCATCAATAGTGCAGTATGCCACCATCAGGGATGAAACTAGTAACGTATCTTAGGTGAAACAGTTTAAGGAGTGGGTTTGCAAGGGCACGTTTAACACTACTAATTCAACAACCAGGTATAATGTCAGAGCTCATGGAGGAAATATTTATGGTCTAGATTAGTGCTTTCGATAAATGATCTTTAGAGATAATTGGGGGAGTAAGAGATTCAAGAATTTCAGGACTTTGGATAGTATCTCATGGTTATAGTTGGCTATGTCTATTGGGGCAGCATAGGAGGTGTCATTAGGAGTAAGTTCAGAGGAATGCAGGGTATTTTTAGTTTTCCATCATAACTGAGGAAGAATTTATAATTAACATTAATTTCAGTGGCCAACATATGTTCATGGGCACCTTTTTAATTTTGTAATGCTTTTATCTTCCTTCAGAAGACAAGATTTGCATCTGTTATATAATTTGAGGAGTTTCTTCTAGTCAACAGTTTATTTATGGTAGTGGATGAGCAGTGTAAATTATTTTTGAATTTCTCATGATATTTTCTTGCAAGGACTGCTTCCTTTATGCATTTTTCTAAACTGGTGTAGAAATACTTAAATAAACTTGCCACTGTATGAAGGTCAGTGGTGCTTAGGTCATAAGTGAATCTTGATGTTCCATCATAGAGTAGGTTGAAGTTGGCACATTTGTAGTCCTTAGATTTGGTGGAATTTGCTGTATGGACTTTGGCAGTTTAAAGGTAAAGGTCACAAGCTGTGGTCAGACTTTATGGAGGAAGAAGATACTAGAGGAGTAGTGCAAGAGGTAGCCATATTTGTAAGAATCAGGTCAAGAATACTGTGTATTCTAATAGATTTGCTTACCATCTGCTCATGGGAAGTTTACTAAATCTAGAAATGTTCAGGCATCTCCTACATTGGAGATACAGGTATTCCAGTTTGCAGAAGGGAAGTTAAGGTTCCCCATAATACTGTAGATTTTGCTACTGAGTAGTTCATTTAGAACAGTGAGGAATCTAACATGGTCATTCTGATATAAAGAATGAAGTCTGTAATATGGCATTAGAGGATAATTAATCCTCTCTAGAGTGATCCACAGTTGAATGAGTTCAGTTTATGGGTCATTAGGGATCTGCTTGGAGGTAATATGTTCCCTTGCAAACACAAATACTTTTCGAACTGGATCTGAAGACATGACTAGTGTAAAACCAGCAATAGAGGGAATGTTGGCTTTACACTTAAACCAAGTCTCATTAGCAGCACATGTACAAATGCTTTCCAAATTCAAGAGTGTCTTGAGGTAAGGCAATTTATAATTTACGCTTTGGACATTGTAGAATGCACCTTAATGTGATCAGAGTTTGGAATTGATATGATAGTTATGTTTGAATATCCATCAAATGGACTCTACCTAACAAAGGCACTAAGGGGTCAACAAAGGTTTTAGGTAGTATGCAGAAGTTTTATAAATAGAGATACAGGCTATCTTTACTGAAGTATCTGGTCTGTTGACCATCTCATCCAATACTGGCATGGAGCCCTCTTGAATGACACTAACTGTTTAACAAATTTTTGAAGTCAATTATCTTTTCTTTGTATCTGATCATCATTTGAGGTGAAATAAGGATTCCATTCAGGAGCAATGTGTTGCTTGCATTGTATCATGCATGGAGAGTTCTAACATGTCTCTTTTCATGAGTCTCAGAGCTTTGTGCGTCATTTCTGCACTTACTACTACCATGGTGTAGTCATATCTGTCATGAGTTAAGGTCCTTAATGTCAGAAATTTTGATGTGTGAAAGACAACTTAATATAACCATTGCCTTGTCCAGCCTTGTCAGTAGCAAGTAAGTGTGTCTGACAATAGAATCACCTATCACTGAAATCTTTCTTTTGCTGTGATTAAGAGTGACAAATGTGAAGTGATTTTGCTGAAGGTGAACTTTTATGGTAGGTGTGAAAGAGTTAAATAAGTGACATGATTTTGCTAATAGCCTGTGGGATTCATTTTTGCAGACTCAGCCTAAGCCAGTTTGGCATGATTAGTGAAGGATTGTGATGGAAGTATATGAAGTTTACAGGGCAAGTTTTTAGATGAAAAGAAAGGCTCTAAATTATTTAGGCATTTCTATTGCTCACTGATGGAATTACTAACGTTGAGAGTCAGTTCATTATATTAGTAGTTGTGACCTAGAATACTGAAGGTATAACACTAAATTAAAGAAAGACCACACTGGTACACAGTAGCAACTTCACAAGAAAGACAAAGAAAATACTGCTAAAGATGAATAACTGTGAAAAAGGAGCCATTTACCTTCAAATATATACTGTGTATAACTTCAGCAGTATCTCCAAAGTCAGGAAGGCACAATCTATGGTATTACTAAATCTGTCATATAATACTTCTACCAAGAAATTGATATTATAAACCTGAACTCCCTTGAGAATGTGAATATTTTGTTTTTATTCTGAAAAGCTTTGCTGGTGCCTAGAGTTGGGGGACAGATACGTTTAAAGCTGAGTTGATCTCAGTGTTTTGTGCATAAAGGGAGTAGAATTTTCTGCCTTCTGAGTTTATGTATTTATTTTTTAATGTCATTTTGTAAACCAGACAAGTGAACTGGTCAGTAGACACTTTACAACCACAATTTCACAGTTGTAGGTACACATAGATTAAGTATATGGAATAAAAGAAACAGCGCATGATAAACTTACACAAAAATTAGAATACTTGCTTAGATATGTCAATTTACCATATGTGAAAATATGCATAAGGCATTTACAGTATGCACAGTTATTGTTTTTCATCAGTATATAATTATTTTATATAAGAAAAGACTTAAAACAAAAGGCAAAGTTAGTCCTCACCTACAAAGAATGACCATTTAGTGGTGTTAAACAGGATCTCGTTTAATTTATTTTTGAATCAGTCCAGACTTTTATTTTCCTGTGTGTTTTCAGTCTTTTGGGATTCTGGATTTTGAATTTTCAGGAGTTTGGCTGTCAGTCTTATGGGATTCAAGATTGTAAGTTTTCAGTCTTCTGAAGTGAATCCATATACATATACATATATATATATATATATATATATATATATATATATATATATATATATATATATGTATATGTATATTTATTTTTTTAGTAGTAATAACACTGAGGAGAGGAAAAAAATGTGGTAAGAAGTGGACAGTGTGTTGAGGGAATTATAGATATCTTCTCAGTCAGGTATGGTGTAGGAGCAATGCCAGTTTTTGGATAGATGCTCAAATAGTAGTTGTTTGAAATTGGTAGATTCAGGTGTGCTTTGGAGGGTGTGGGGTAGAAACTTCCATAATTTGGCTATTTGATTTGAGAATAGGGCTGTAGTAATTCCTTAGATCAGTTAGGAAAATATGATGAGATTAGTTAAGTACTGTTTTTCTGTAACTGTGTGAATCTATCCATCTGCATTATTTTTAACATTTTCTGTGATTGAAACTCTGGTGTTTATTGTAAATTGATATTGAGTATGTTTGTTTTCTTTTATCATTTATTATTTATTATTACATATTTTTTAAATTGTCATGGTGGCTTGTCTTTTAGAGAATATTTTAACCTTTGAGAGTACATATATTTATTTAGTGACACTGAAAGACTTGCTGCATTGGTCAAACACTACCATTTGTGTTAGTATTGTTTACTCAGTATAATTACCATTGTAAGAGCCTTACAGCAGCTGGCTTTGGAGTGTTCTATCCACTTTGTAGTCCAGGCAGAGGGGGGATGGCTGGTAGATCTGTGCCAGCCTTTCTAAGGCATGTGTGTGTGTGTGTGTGTGTGTGTGTGTGTGTGTGTGTGTGTGTGTGTGTGTGTGTATGTTTGTGCACGAGTGTGCATGAAAATCAAATCTCAATGAGTTTGTGTTTCAGCTACTTGGAGCAGGGGCACTGGTTTCACAGAGAGGATGGTGGAGGACTTGGCTTGGAACACTCAGTTGAATACTTTAATCTACAGCTACAGTCAGTGGGAAGTTTTATTTGAAGCCTGGTGAAAGAGAGGGACACCCAGCCCCAGCATGGTAGTGTGTTCTTGTGTGCTCTTAAGGGAAATTGTGATTGGTGCACACAGCTGCATCTGGAAGTGCTGTGTGTATCTATTTCTGTTCCAAGTGAATGTCCCTGACCTGTGTCAGTGGTGAGGATTGAGTCTCCTTGATTACTGACCCAGAGGAGAGGCATCACATATTTGCAATCTTGTTTTAAGAGGGGCAGTGGCCCATTTTTTGTACTTTATAGATTTGTGAGCTAAGGAAGAATTTTGCTGTTTAGATCAATGGTAGCCAGTCAATTTTCTGTAGAATCTGGAAGTGGTCTGTGGAAATGAGCTCTTGAAAACAGTTTTTACTTAGTGAACATAACTTCTTGTATCTGACATCCAGTTTCTGTATTTTATCTGACAATCAACTAAGTGATAATATTTCCAGATATTTTCACTAAATCTGAAATTCTTATCATGCCTATAGCTTTCTTTTTAATTATTTGTTAAAAGTATAGTTTGAAGGATTTGTTTTCTCAAATTGGATAGCCAAAGTTGCAATATTAAATAAAGTACACAAATAAAACAGTGGTTGTTATGCTGATAAAGATTCCACCCAGGTATCAGCTTCATTCTAATTAAAATGTGACATTTTCTGAAATAACACTAAGTTGTTATACTGCACTAGGTAAAATATAGCAGTAATATTGCAAGAAAAAACATAGATATTCCTTTAGTCAGGAAAATAATTGTACAAATGACAGCTTAAAATGTTTTCTTTGATAATGGTACAGAATTCTTTATCACTAAAAATCATATTTTAGGTTATTGTAGATGTGTCAAGGTAACTAGAAATAATTTATCATAATAGTAATATATCATATTTATGGGGACTGCAATGAGTAGTTTAAAGGTACCTCATCTATCAAGTTATACTGTGTATTAGAACGAGGATAAACTATTCATTACACTTTCTTTTCTCTGTGACTTTAAAATAACATTCATACTACTCCAATACTTATATATTTCTTTATGGTGTGTATTTTATCCATATTGTAGTGTACTGTGCAACAGTGGACCAGTTCCTCCATGATGGACTGTCACTTCTATGTTATCTTGTTGGAAATGTTGCATTATAAAGACCATTAGATCACAATGAACATTTTAACATTGTTATTTGACAGCTTAAGAAGAAAAAAAAGAGTAAATTCTCCTGATTGCAGGAACTCCCTGGTCAGCCTCAGTAAGAAGCTGAGATCAATCATAAAATCCTCCAAAGCTAGTTAACAAAATAAAATCACCACTGATTCTAAAGACAACCACAAAGCATTCTACAGCTATGTCAAAAATCTCAATGGCAGCACTCAGATCTGCTCTGAGCTACAGCACAATTGCACTAGATATACATAACCAACTGATATTGCCAACACCCTGGCAGATAGGTTCAGTGCAAACTTTAACCCGCCCCCTCACCCCACAAAGGGCCCTTCTCTATACTGGAAGAATGCAAAGCCCATGTAATCACAGAAGCACAAGTAAAGACCACACTCAGCAAAGGCAAGAACACAGCATCCATGGGACTAGACAACATCCCAGGCTGCATTTTCCATGAACTACAGAATTAATTGGCACCCCACATAACTACCATGTTCAATCATAGCCTCACTTCAGGCTTTGTTCCTACTGAATGGCACACGGTGATGGTTATCCCACTCCACAAAGGGGGTGTCACTACGGACCCCAGGAACTACTGACCCATTAGCCTGATGAGCCTGGTCTGCAAGGCCATGGAACATATCATCTTGGAGCTTATAAACAAAGACATAGGTAACCACCAAACTCTGGACCCCACTCAGTTTGGGTTTGTAAAAGTAGATCATGTCTCCTAAATCTGATTGACTTCTTTGAAGCAGTCACCAGAGCCGTGGATGAGGGCAAGGTGGTGCACACAGCCTCTTTTGACCTCGCCAAGGCTTTTGACACCATCCCCCATGCTGGAATTATAGATAAACTCACTAAACTGGGCATGAATCCCTATATCACAAGATGGGTGGCCAACTGGCTCACTGACAGAACCAACACAGTGAAAGTACCCGACTGCAAATCTGACTTCAGACCGGTGACAAGTGGAGTACCACAGGGCTCAGTCCTGGGTCCTCTCCTGTTTGGCATCTACTTCTCAGAAGTCCAGGCTAATATAGCAGGTCTTTGGCTAACAAAGTTCACATACAACTGAAAACTAGGAGCCATCATAGAATTGCCTAATTATCTGGACATTCTACAAGGGGGCCTCACTGAGACTGATGCTTGGTGTCAAAGTCATGGCCTCAAGCTCAATGCCAAGAAGTGTATTTTCGTCCTCTTTGGGAAAAACACTGTACCCATGAACTACCACATAGGCAATAGCCTACTAAACACCAAAAGTGTGATAAGAGACCTTGGGACACAGGTGGACAGTAATCTGTCCTTTGATAATCACATCGCCATAGTAGTCAAGAAATCCTTCTACATTGCACACCTCATCACAAAGTAGTTCTCCTCCAGAAAAAAAGAGGACATTGCTCCTCTTTACTCATCCCTCATCAGACCCATTATAGAGTACAACACCCCATTTGGCATGTACCTCGCAAGACATCTACAACAACTGGAAAGGCCTGAGAAATACCTCACTAAGAGGATTACCAGCCTCAAACTGATGCCATACACAGACATTCTCAAAAAACTCCATCGCATATTGCCTACTCAGAGGTGTCCTCTGCCTAACATACAAAGCCATGTCAAACCCAGATCTGTTGGACATGCTACACTTAAAGAAATACCAATGTCTTTGAGCCACATGCACCAGGGGCTTAAACCTTGTCACCTCGATAAACAGAACATGCTGGATGGATAGATTGCTGTCCCAAAGACTTCCCATGTTCTGGGACAGACTACCCATTCATGTCAAACAAAGCTCCTCATTAGGTCTCTAAGAAAAATCTTGACAATTGGATGGGAAATAGGAAATTCACCCTGGGGATGACTTCTGTGGCTCTGCTCGACAGGGGCACAGGAAAATATTTTTCTTGGGTGGCAAAAGCTAGGGAACTTTTTTTGGCTAGGCCTATATAGGTCTGAGGGCTGATAGCCTTGTACCTACCTATGAACCTATAATATATGGTATCTTAATGACATGCAGATGCACATATAGTGAAACTAGCTGGAATTCATAGTTGTTTGTAGGGGACAATGAGTTCCAATGTGGACTTGATCATATAAGGGTAAACAAAATGAAAATTTTGGAGTTGCAGATAGTAAAAATACCAGGAGTAGCAGCACCGGTCATGGAGCAGGATAATGGAGTTATTTGTACCACTCTTTCACATCATTATTCACACAGAAGCATCTTACACCAAAGGAATGATTATCATAGGTGGGATAACATATTTTCAAAGATAAATAGATAATTGATCGATTTAATGTAGATCGCGGCATTGAATGGGTATTGTTTGATGTGTGTCACCCACACATAGGAAATGTATGGTCTTCCCATATCTGTAGAGGCTAAGATATACAGAGCTATAGTTCCTTCTGTCATAGCGACAGGAAACATTCATAGATCAAATGGAGACACGTTGTTTTCACAGGTCCAGTACTCAACAATGTCCTTGACAAAATGCTTCTACTTGTAGAGGAGAATATATATTATCATAGAACATTGAAGAAGACAGTTAACACCATGTATGTCTTCCATGACATTGCCTGCATCTTTGATGTACTGAATGGCATAGATACATATATTTATTAGTAAAGGCCTGCCTGGCCTAGAGTCACAAAGATAAGTGAACAGGAAGTACTGGCATTCTGTGAATTGCCACACAGTTAGTGATATACATGGGCTCATATCCAGTGTGACTGAATGGCACTAAGAAGTTCATATGATTATCATACATGGTACACAGCTCAGCTATACTATCACTTCCTGATTGTGACATTCCACTGGATTACCAAGTTTATTTTTTTTTTATTTGCAGGCACAGTGGCATGTACATTGCTACATTTATAAAGTGTCCAAATATATTAATCACCTCCCCAAACATATACACACACACACACACACACACACACACACACACACACACACACACACACACACACACACACACACACACACACACACACACACACACACACACACACACACACACACACACACACACACACACACACACACACACACACATGAGATACTGGATACCCAGTGTTGCACTATCAGTATGGGAATAGAAACAAAAGAGCATGACTGAGTGCCAGTATAGCACACAAGGTATTGTTTACCATGTGCATGAGCTGTTGAAAACTCATTTCTACTGCATCAGCATGCTTTGCTAGTGAACTCTAGTATGAGCCTGCTACAACTTGCAAGCTGCTCTTAACATGTTACATGCTACATAATGTGCAGTCCCAGAATACTGGTGCAATAAAGCTGTGCATAGATTTCCAGTAAGGAAGGTGCATCAACATCATTGTCCAACAATATTGTGATGGAACAGCAGTCACACAACCACATATGCAGACAGCATTGTGCGTAGTTCACTGTAGAGCAGATATAGTGGTGATGTCTAGTGGTGTGAAGTAGTTCACAAATCATCACCATGTACACATGTGGTTACAGATGTAAATACACTCAGTGAAAGAAATTTCAAAAGAAGGGGAATTGGTGGTCTTTAGATGATGGTTTTCTGTGTCAGGAAGAATTTTTCTCCTGTGATGGGGTGTTGGTGCCACTGCACAAGTTAAAAGGACCATGGGTATATACTAGGCTAGTGCCACAGGGGCCTTTATAAGCCTAGCCATACTAGGCAAAGTATCTTACAAGCATGACTGTGATCTTTGGTATCTCTGCTGGATACTTCTGATAGGACTCTAGGTGATTTCCGGGCAGGAATTGCAAGTTATTGTGGGACTGTGTTGTGAATGAAGTCTGCTCATGAGGTGTCCTGCTAGTGCAGGCCTGGTGTTATGGCTGCCCATGACAAGGAGTAGAAGAGTGGCATACAATTTCAAAGATAGGAGAAGACCGTGTACCCTGCCGACCCTCATACAAGACCCTCCCTGGTGTGAAACCTACCTTTACCTCAGACAGTGCTATCACTAAGTAGAATTAGAAGATTTATGTACCACAACAGACCTCATAAGACCAATCAGTACTATGCCCCACCCTCTTTGATGCCGTGCAATTCTGAAAACATCTCTGTGCTGGACTGGATTGAAATAGATTGCTCCTGGACAATATTCTGACACATTTGTTCATTGATCACAAGAACTGCCAGCATAGCAATGCTAACTTGGCACACAGCAGCACTAAGCACCCTTGCAAGGAAGTGGAATGTTGAACTCATTACATCCCTGGGTATGGAGAGTACTTAGAACATACTGATTCAAGTTCATCTATGGGAAAGGCAACAACTTCACCCTGTGCTCTGAGAGGATAATGCCTAACCAGGAACTCAGGATGGAGACTAACAGTGCCACTATGTAATCAGCCTGTGACTCAGGTATGTGTGTGTAATCATCATCTTCTGGCTTCACAAAAGTCCCAACAGCAACCTGTTATCCTGCCTCATCCTCTACAATTGTCACCATATAACTGCTCTACCCTGTGAATACCAAACAAGAAACATAGCAGAGTGAGGAGTACCTAATCTAAAACTATGGTCATGTGGTATGCATGCTAAGGTTGTCTAAGAAGGTATCCCATACACTCCCAATTTACATCTGCCGCCATTCTTATGTGGTTGGATACTCGAAGACCCTATGAAAAAACATAGGAAACATATGCTGTGCTCATTGTATAGTCTCTATGTGCAGTGTTAATGTACAGAAATCTGATTAACACATTAATGACCTGGTGCATAGTATATATGCAAGGAGGTGGGGTGTAGCCTCAAGCCATTGTACGGTCTTCTAGGAATAATTACAAAACAATTGTTCCCTTTAAGGGACACCAAGACCCCTTCTGTCTCTGTTAGCCTGCTGCTATGGGGAAGAACCTTCCCATAACCTTCTACTCAGCTGCTATGGAGTATGCCTTTGCCTTGGAATTATGTAGCATGTCAGTAACATAATTATGGCACCGGTACAATACATAGCTTTTATATCATGGACCACTGTCTGCCAAATCTCGTTCCATAAAGGCTCATCAGCACTCACTTCCCTAGCAAGCACCATACATGCCTCATTTGACATTCACTGCATCCTTCAAACATGCAGATGTCTGTGAAAACCCAACACAGCTATATAATATATATTATTGGGAATAGTAGGACAACAGTTGCAGACAACAACCTCTTTTACAACACTATTTTCAAAGTTTCAGCTGTAGGGTATGCCATTTAATAAATGTAGGGACAGGCAGGACAATGTACAACAGGTGTACTTGCCATACATTGGTATATATGCATTCCTCACTGGACAAATCAACCGTGTTAGGACAAATAGGCATATAAAGGAAAGGCAGTCATGCCTGCTACCAGCTTCAAGAGATGACTTTGTAAATGCCAGTGACAGAGACTTACACTACTGCACTGAGAGCACTACATGTGTTTAGGCATAAGACTGACGTAATCATCACATAGGCCACTACAAAAATTAGATAAGCCTTCCCCTCACCATACATAGTGAGAGACTTGCAGAAGGAAAGGTTGTGCTTAGCAGCATATCTTATTGCCAGTACAATCTACTTAATGATACAAACACTGAGGTGCCCATGCTGATACTGGTATCCTTTTGTAATGTGAATACTAGAACAAGGGTACACGTCCTCAGAAAGGTAGACAAAGGCAACTTATCTTACACTTGTACTATGTACCTCATTAGAGATGCTGCTAAATCCGGATTGTGTCGCTATAACTCTGAATATTACTGACCTGATATGCAATAGAGTTTCTCACATTTGCATGATCTGGCACAAGTATGGTAAAGGCACACTAAATCAATGCAGTATTATACCCCTTTGTATAATGTAGGCAAAGTAGGTCAGTTTGCATGAATGTCTATGAATTACTTTATTTTGCTGCTACACATCTGTGACAATGTCAAGTTTGCTGCTTATACTCACTTCTAACTATTTGTGACTGTGAGCTCTTGAAAGGATTGGCTTAAATAAAGTCATCTTGCTCCTTCTCAGGACCATGTTGTGCTAGCCATGATTCAGAAATCACACTGTACACATGATTTGCAGGGAAATATTTTTTCCTTGTGATGGTGACACCATATTAAAAAGAGATTTTTGAGAACATCAGCTTCTGCCTGTACCTACCAGAAAAAACCTCCAAGGCATGACATTTATCAAGTGTATGCTTTATCTTTTTCATTGCTAGTTTAGGAATTGCCAACTTGGTCTTTATAAAAGTGCCTTTAAGACAGTTGATGACTGGAATGACCTGACCGAGGTGTTGACCTCCAGCTTACAGACATCACTAGGATGGGAGATCAGTGCAGGTATTATACTGACCTGCAGTGCTGTGACTCTGATGTTCTCCATGGCTGTGAAGTGAGCACTGGGCACCATTGTCCTGAATGGCATTGTAAGTGGGTAGTATTATTACTTAATTTCTTTTGTTGTATTTCATATTTAGACTTATTTTTTGTCTATCCGTGTCTCTCACAAATGCTGACCATCAGCTGCTCCCAGTACCTTTTTTTATCCACATGTTCTACTAAACTCAGTTATTCTCCATTGCACTTTCTCTGGCCATATTTGGGGTTGATGAGGATACCAGGGAACAATGGGATAATATGTCACTGCTGCAGAGGTAGTGTTTTGTCACTTAAAAGCTAACTCCTTCAACTGTGAGGAAACATAATATCCAAATTGGTGTTGTGGCATATCATCTATGCCTTTGTGTGTTAGTCAATGGCCTGCTCATCCTAGTGGAATACATACCGCATGCATCCTCATGTGTGCCCAAATGCATATCCCTGATCTGCCCTGTCTTTGGAATGAGGGAGCAGAGGTAATCTGCTTGAGCCATTCCCCAATGTGGCTTCCCCAAACCAGTAATTTAACAGGGGTCATTTGGGTCACAGTCAGGGCTTTATCTCTTTATGCCATGGAGCCATAAATGTTTCTGTTACTGGCAATATCAGCTTAGAAAATGTGGATATGCTACTGTACATCTTTTTAATGTCATATGAGGTAGTTGTGACATTTAATGTATTATGACAACTATATTTAATATGGTTTTCTGCAAGGTCCTGTTATGTTGGTGACGTTGGTCCTGCAAATTTCCTGTTTTGTCCCCTACTATTTTCTTTGTAAATATGCTAAAATTGTACAGGGGATGCTCACTTGCCTTCTGACTGTCATGTAGATAATGGGTCATACGTTTTGGACTGAGACTTGTACGTTCTATTCTTCCAATTGCCCCAGTTCTCTGATGTGCCCTTTCTCTTACTAGCATGAGCAGAACATGAACATACTCATACCACATACCATATGAAACAGGAGATACTTGATGCCAACCATGTTTAGTTCCACTTACAAATGCTGGCATTTTTTGTTAACTGTATTCAATCCAATATCATCCCTTTAAGGCAGCTTCTTATTGAATCTCCTCACTGTAGGTCTAGATAATATGAATCCTCAACAGGCAACTTGTCCATGGCTCATCCCTGCTGAGGCTGCTGCTGAGAAGTATGATGGTGCAAATTCTAGGGGGTGCCTCATCAAAGGGATTCCTAGCTCTTCAATAGTAGGCAGCCATTCATAAATTTTGATGTGGCCCACCCACAGATGGAATAGGTGGTGGAGACAGTGGTGGTGAGACCAGTGGGCAGATGTATGACTCCTAGAGAACATAGAAGGCTTGGTTATATGGCTAGCCCATTCCATTTGCCCACCAAGGGTGGGTTAGGCCCATGCCACTGCGTCCCTGATTCATAAAGTAATGTATTTCTGGGCTGGAATGGCAAACAGTATACTGCTGCTTATCCCACACACACAGTCTTCAGCAAAGTGTGCCTTTTCCTCTCAAGTCTCACCCCATACATTTGTATTGTATTTGACTATACTCTGGCACCATCCGTCCCATGTCTTCCCATCACAGTGTGTGCAAAATCACAGCTATTTTCTTTGGTGCTTTGTGTATATCTGTCTACCTCTGCATGCTTTTGTGCCCTGTTTCCTACCCTGATTTACCTTTCACCCTCCTCTCTTTCCTCCTATCTAAGTAATGGAAAAAAAAGGAGGCCTTACCCCTCCCCCAAAAAAAAAAATGTTCTACTGCCTCTCGCCTTCCTGTACAGTCTTCTATCTTGTCTTTTATATAATCTTATGCTTGCTGAATTCTTCTTTTCTTGACTTTTTCTGTGCACACTTTTCCTTCCCTCTTTATGTATTTGACACATGGACACCATAGCATGACAGCTGCACATACTATGGGGCTATACAGCTCTCTATGGTACTTTTTTACATCCTTTCAAGGCATGCACTAATGCATTCAACATAGTTAATACATGCACTCCTTTATTTTTTAACTGTTTATGGGTCTATGAGCTACTGTTTTCAGTTCTTGTTAGATTCTGCAGTGCAGCACACACCTGCTGTATGGATCACTTCTTTGTATATGAGTCAGCATACAGTTGTGCTTACTTGAAAACAGTGCATGTCTGTGACTATTTACAAAGTTTCACTGCACAAGTGTGTCTTCCTGCAATTTTATTAAATGGATGTGCTTGCCTGCATTGTTGCTGCACTGTTCATTTATGTGTCACAAGGAGCAGATAGATGCACATACATTCTCATTTTGGCTTTTTAAACCTTCCCTACATCACTGTGCAGTGCCTAACTGCACAAGCCTTGCAGAGAAGTGTTATATATCTCCCAGAATGCTGGCGATGTTTTCTGAAGACAATAACAATAATAACAACACTCTTTTCCTGTACAACTTTATTGAGACAGGTGATACAATATTTCTGTCTAGCAGCAGTGACATTGGTTGTGATGGTAGCCCATGACAAGGTCACTCATTTATTTTCCTTTTCAGTCAGAATTGTGTGACTGTTCATTGTCTTACCAAAAAAGAAACGTTTTCTATTCCGATCACTCCTAGCATTTTCCCAAAAAGTTGTCTGTTTTGATCTACCTTTTCTGAAGTAAGTGGTTCAAGTGAACTTTCTCCTTCAACCTCTTAAATTCTGAGCATTTTCATATGGTCTGACTCCACAATATTGGCTGATTATAGCTACTTTTATTCCTTGTTTTTAAAAGCTTATATATCCAAAATGGATCAATGATTATTCATTAAATGTTCAGGGAATATTATTGGTATAATTGATTATGAAACACCATTGCACCTCCTATTCTTAAAGCCAAACAAGCAAATGCATCTTGAATTTTCATGGAAAACATCAATGTTTTAATTACTGGTATGCCCTCAAAGCATGCAAACAATGAAAAAGTAAATTTTATACAGATGCAATATAGTCCTTTTCAATAAAGAAGTATTTTAGTCTGTTAATTCTAGCAATGTATTGAGAAGAAATTCACGACAGCACCCAAAGCAAAAATTGAGTAGAATGCAAAATGTCAGACTGTGACAATAAAGGCACATGAATTAAATCCATTGGGTGTATGTCTTTGAAAAGCAACATCTCTGACCCCATTGTGATTTCATTACACCTGCAGTTGATATCAGTCTATTTATCTACAAAATACACTATCTATCTATCTTCAGATGCTCAGTAGAGCACATCTCTGAATATGACTCCATAGTTTAGCTGCTTGAAAGAATGGCATTATACCCATGATATATTACAACTGAAAGAGTATATTTTCTAAAGAAATAATGACTATTTTTACTTGTGATATAGTGACACAATAAAATGGTTGACTGGACTAGTTTGGTTGAATACAAGTTGTCACTCCACTATGCTTTAAACATGACTTCTGTCTATACAGTTATCATGGACAAATATGTACATTAATGGTATACATTGGATATGCACATTTTATACAAAAGATACACATATCATATTATATTCAGACTTCATATGAGAATATTAAGCAGTTTGTAAGAAAGTCAAAGTTTAAAGCATCTTAGCAATAGATTACCCAAAGTGTATCTTTTCTAATGACATGCCGACTCTTTTTACTTGTGATACAGTGACAAGCTTTAGTCAAGTACTGTTCTCAGCTTACTGCATGGGCATTCACCACACTACCCCCAATGAAAACTGAGTGTAATACAAAATGTCAGACCATGGCAGTAAAGGCATATGAATGAAAGCCAGTGGGGCCTACCTTTGAAAGGTTATATCTCTAGCCCCTCTTGAGATTTCATTATGAAGTCAAAAGTGTATTGCGTTATAAAAATACCTAAGACTACATCCAAACTTTAGAGATTTTAATGTAACACACCTACTCCAAACTAGAATACAGACTTCCCTTACTGCATTTCCACTCCGTCCATAACACTCAAAGACTGCAATTTGTTGAGGATAATATCTCCAGACTGGCACTACTGGCAGATGTTCAGTGTCACCACTGTGATCCTCGGAAAATCCTAAAATTGCTTCCAACAACAGAACAATCCAGATATCTATGAGCCGTGCTGTAATACTAATTATTAAGAGGTGATTAATGCTCTCATTTAAAAAGAAAAATCCCTTTTATGGAACAAATTTACTCCCTGAGAAATAACCAATATTACATACATCTCCATGAGTTGGTCCCCTTATTTATTTATTTTAGACATCTTTACTAGGAAAATCTGTCTGGGTTATGAAAAAACACTTTTCATTGGAGGCCATAGGAGGAAAGCTCTGCAGTTAGACAGGAGTGTTGCGCAGAAGTAGTTAATAGTTGTACAAAATAATAATAATATACATTTTTTTATATTACAAGCCAAATACAGACATTTAAAACATGCATTGGTGAGCAGGCCTTCATCATACTAGACCCAGCTCGATGGAACAAACTACAAGCCGATATGAAATGTCATGAGTCTTTCCTGTCATTCAGGAAGGCAATGTCAAATCATTATAAAAGCTTTAAGGACAATTGTTAAAGAAATGTTACATCAATGTGGCAATCTATTGCTAATTTGCTTTAATTCTCAATTTCTTTACAAGCTGCTTCATATTTTCATATGAAATTTGAGGGTAATCTATATATCTTTCGAATAAAATGTGCATATTCATTACATGTAATTAATATACATATTGTTCATATTAACTGTATGGACAGAAGTCATGCTTAAAATAAAACATAGTAGAGTGGTGTCTTGTATTCAACCATACTAGTCTGTCCATCCATCCATCCATCCATCCATCCATCCATTCATCCATCCACAAGCCTTTTCCAATTTTTGCACATGTGGTTGGGGTATCCCTTCAACAGTGACAATCATCTAGATCCAAGGTTTGCACCACTGGGTGGCTAGTCCTGCTACAGCCAACCATGTTAGTGTAAAACATATTTTCAGCAGTGCACTGGTGCTTATGTATTGCCACTGAAAGTCTCTCAAATCATGTTTCTCTAATTCTGTGCTTATAATTAACTTTCATCTTATGTTTGTGCTTTATGTTTCAACTTTGTAATTATTGTATTATTGTCCCAGTGCTTGGGGTTTGGCTGAAAAGGTTCTTTGGACCAGTTGATCTACCCAATTACCAAATAGTAAAATAAATTAATAAATAAAATGAAATACATTTTACCCTTCAACTTTATCTACTTGAAAGCATGGCATTCTAGCCATGGTATGTTACAACTGAAAAAATGTATTTTAATTTCTGGTGAAATATGTTTAAGATGTTTGCATTTGATGTAATGAAACATAATACATTTACATGCTGTATATTCTGTACATGAATTTTACCCAACCTTTGGTACAGTCTTCAAATTATCCCTAGGTGAAAGCAAGGCATAGAGAGAGATGTTGACAACAAAAGCCTTTTGAAATGCTGGATTTGCTAGTTGTTTATAACAGGCCATTTGCCATTTCCTTGAAGGCAGTTTATACAAAAATTCAGGGAACTTTAATAAGATACTCAGAAACAAAACATATGCACAGACACACACACAGACAGACACACACACAGACTCACAGGCACAGGGGATGTGAACCATCTCCCTTTCTGAGGATACACACCTTCTGACTGTGAAGGAATTACAGACATGTAATCGGTATGTTGCTCTTTGAAAAGTATTCCTCCCCTAAAAACCACAGAAATAAATCAGACATGATCCTGTAAATGCTCTTTGCTTTCTTTAAACTTTCATTAAACTACCCCACCCCCCAAAATTTCGGAAGTCTCACCATAGCTCTCAACCTTCCATGTCCAAAATGAGGAACACTAGCCTCATAATGTGGAACAAATGGGCAAAATGTGGAGCACATTCTAATGGCTTGCTAACAACTTCAACTAAGAAGGTCATAGTATGGTTAAAATAAGCTGGTTTTACTTGTAAAGAAAATCTTTTAATGAATTAATATGATTCACTTCTATTTACAATGGATTTCACTTAAAAAAAATTCCTAATACTGAATGTGTGACAGAGTCTTTCAATGTGGAACTTTGAGGAACTTCGAGGAAGATGAACTTATTAAGACCCCAAATGAGGTACGTTCCTCATAATGAGGTACACTTGAGAGGTATGCGATCTCACTGAGAAGAAAACAAAATGCATGACAGCCACAACAACATTTCAACCATCCATGTCATTTATTATTCTGTAGTGATCTTATAATGTTCATGCACTTTTACATGCAACATGCCTCCTTGCTCATAACATAAATATACATTAAACTTCTGAGTGGACATCTGACATTTGATTGGAAGAAAAGTGAAAGAAATTATGTGCACACTTTGTTGTTGTTGTTGTATCTTTTGGCTTTTCCCAGTTAGGGGTCGCCACAGTGGAACTCCGGTCCGCTAATGATTGGCAGTAGATTTTTACATACCGAGTTGCCAGCCCTGACGCACAACCTTTAACGAAGGTACGCCCATTCATGCATGTCTCCACACAGAAGACACTTTAGCTGAGATTCGAACAGGACAACGTCGTACTGTGAGGCGACAATGCTACCGCAGCACCACCTACTTTAATGCTTTGCTCTTATACATGCCTATTTGCAACTCCTCTAAAATTAGCCATATTAATGATTCCTTTGCAAATAAATGATCGAGTACAATGCCCCATTCAGGATGTATCTCACCCGACATCTGCAGCAATTGGAGAGACCCAAAAAGTTCCTCACCAAAAGGATAAAGGGACTCCAAAATCTGTCATATGCTGCCAGATTGAAGAAACTCCAGCTCTATTCAGTTGCATACCTCTGCTCAGAGGTGACATGTGCCTGACATACAAGGCCATGTCCAACCCGGAATTAATGGACATGCTCCACCTCAAAAAATCCAAATTCACCAAAACCACTAGAGCAAGCGACTTAAACCTTAGCAAGGATATAAATAGGACATGCTGGAGGGATAGATTTATCACAGACTCCCTATGCTGTGGAATAAAATCCCGGTCCATGTGAGGCAGAGCACCTCGCTGGCTCTGTTCAAGAGAAATCTTGACCTGTAGATGGGAGATCATAGGTTTACCCCGGGAATCATCTCTGTGTCACTGCTGGACAGAGGCACAACAAACTAATGGGCACAGTATTTTTTCATATAAGGGGTGGCGTAAGCCACAAAAATTTGGGCTAGGCTTATAAATGCCTTAGGGCAGATAGCCTAGTATAAACCTATGAACCTATGAACCTATGTAATTGTCCTTTACATTCATACTCAGTCTACTCCCATCAGAACTAGATAGGTACTTTTATTGCACATTTCTGATATGTAATTAAATAGGAAGCATGTCATAATGGATTTATCTTCACTGACACATTTTTTCCTTAGGATAGCCACATCACATAACTGTCCCATGCTTTCACACATACCCAATCCTTTTTTGTGAAAGAAAAACTAACCTCTTTATCTCTCTGCAAATGATAGCTAATTACTGTGTAACACTCTGGTGTTAAGTTGTGATAAAAGTGAAAGCAAAATTATTACAGCATTGTATGTCAACTGATAGTTCTCAGACAATGTACATTGTTAACATCAAGCCACAACAATGATCACATTATTAAAGTCATCCTAAATGTCACTTGCTTTCATCCACATACTGCCCCTCCACAGTCAGCCTCTTTTGGTAGTCATGCTTGATGTCTAATTACCAAAAGTGGTGAGATACAGCTACAGCAGTTTATCTCACTTATTGCTTTAGGGGGCCCTCCAGCCATTGCCATAAAATGAAATAAAAAAGAAAATAAATAGAAATGCGTTGTTTTGTAGGTAGAATGTACAATGTTACTGCTGCCCACAAATCTATCTCAAGTCCTGACAGGAAAGGTGCCTCCACTGAAAAGCAGTCTTTATGCCCAGTCAGACTTCCCCAATAATCTATTGTAAAATAAATTAAAAATTTGATGTCTTATAGATTCTTTCAGAAAAGCTAAAAACAATCCAAAGTGGGGAACCTATCTCTTAGTATTAGTTTTAAAAAGCACTCTCAAAGTACAGCTATTGTGACTGGATCCCTGGTTTATGATGTGGACAGTTCCATTGTGATCAGAATTTCTATAATGCTTAACCAGCTGTATTGCTATGTTATTCATTACTTCTCCAAGACTGACTAAGACTTCTTAGCATCCAGCAGATGTGCACTTCAAGTTTATACAAAGGAAACTTAAACAAGTTGCAACTGGAGTATTTAGCAAATTTAATTAGGAAACTTGTAGAAATAACTACACCAGTTAAAACCCAAATAAACTACATAGATTTCATTACTGGCAAGATTCAAAAGATCTGGACAGTGTTGCCAAGATTCAAACTGAGTAGAACAGAAGAATGCAATGTGAAAATATATACTTGTGATTATTTTCCCAACACAGCTGCATGCTACTAATGACAGATAATGGAATTCTGTAACACTCAATACAAATCAATCCCATTATCTATGCATGTTTGTCTACGATTGTGGCCTGATTTCATTATGATTACTTCTGAAACTGAAGAGATGTGCCATTGCATGAGCATCACAATTGCAGAAAATAGTCACTTGCTTGAGAAAAGAAGTTAGAAAGTCAAAGAAGGACTAGTAACTCACACATAAGGAACATTGGTTTGGACAACAGTCTATGGCTGTTCACATCATGCACTACTTTGTGAACTTTAAAAATTGCACATTAATTTTTGAACATTGTTGACTTGCTGAAGCACTCTGAATTCAAGTCAGTGAAGTATCTGAAATGAAATGTAATTGCAGAGATTTGGCATCTATCTGTATTTATTTATCTATCTATATATACCTATATATGTCTATGATTGTATCTGTATTTATCTATTTCTTTATGCTCTTTAAAATTATAATGAAATCATGATGTTAACCAAAATTACACTTAAAAATCATGGTGTGACTCCAGGATTTCATATCATGAAACAGGAATTTCATTTTTTCAGAGTCAAGAAGCAATATCCCTGATATAATGTCCTGTGAATTTTGCATTTTATGACAATTAGGATCTAATCCTAGCATCTTTCTACCTATACATGAATATGTTGGAGAGTATGGAGTGACCACTTAAGCTCAAAAACATGAAGGCTGTTAACAGGGAAGAGAAAAGCATAGAGTAAATGTAAGCAGATGTACACATTTTTGGGAATGTGTCAATAGATCAACACCAGTTCCAGTGATGATAAAAGCAAGAAGTAAAATTTGCCTAAACTACTTCAGTTACAGGGACGATTTCATCTTTCTCTATGGTTGTATAACCTCAGAGTTACTGTATTTTAGTGCAGGGTATGGGGTACTTGGCCCTCTGTAAAAGAAACTTATTCTGAGGTCTGGTTAATGTAGTTTCTGGGAAATTCTTTCATACACTTCATCTCTTGGATTGCAGATCAATCAACATTAATCCCAAACAATATATGGCTAAAGTGTTGCCACCAAAGAAGGCAGGTAGAGGAAGACTATTATGACCCATAAATAAGGAATATACCATTGTCTGTCTTAGTACAAAATGGGGCTACTTCTATAAAGCACAGCAGTTACACCTTCTGCAGTGGTATACTATATTACATGTGATTTTCAACTTAATACCCCTTTCTTACCCTTATAGGGTCAATCTCACAATGCTTGTAGGAAGGACCAAAAACAGTGTACACTTTATTTCAACAGCATGCAGTGCCATTTTTTTACTTGCCTAGGAGTATGGAGAGTGAGTTGAGAGCAAGTTTTGGATTCCAGTGTAGCTGGAAGACCACCTACTGGAGCAAGCATTCCTATAATTTAAATACTTCACCTGAGAAAGCACACGTGCCTTACCTTGGAACTACAGCTACATGACTAGAAATTTTTGTCTTGGAACAGGGACTTGACTTGAGCATAAACTATACTGAAAGCTGGACCTATGTCTCATAAGGATTGTAATAGCTTAAAGCAGTTGTATGACATGTGATTTCACATAAATGCCTTGTCTTTATCACTAAACTGAAAATGTTAGCAAGTTATGTAGCATTTAGACTACTCTATGTAGCAATTTTTTAGAGTTTTACTTTTTTTTTTTAATTTTTAAGATATAGCTGTTTAATCTGTTTCAGTGCTCATTCAAAGGATAAGATATGCCATTTGTTCATTAGCATATTACAGTTACTGTTCTGTCCTGTCCTTTCTTTAGCTATTTGCAAAATCACATGTACACAGGGTTATACAGGTGACTTCCAATCAATGAGTCTAACAATGCTTTTAGAACATCCCAAAGCCATTGAAAACTACCCTATCAATCCTCACACCTATATCACCCAATTTACTGGGTACGTTCACTCATTCATATATCTAGGTATCATTCTTGACTCTAACCTTTTTATGTTCTCCTATATTAACAGCATTAGATCCAAAATGACCTGTACCATGTTTGGCTGTCACAAACTATGCTAGTTCTTCACTCTCAAACAGTGTGCTACTATTGTCAAAAGTATACCATTACCCCACCTGAAATATGGCCTACCGCTTATCATATATACCACAAATAAAAATCAAAATGACCTCCAAAAACATTATTAAACAGAGTCTGTGACTTCATTTTTCTTTCACTATAGACCAGACTCCAGTGTACTTCAGCACATCAGCTGGATCTTTCTAAAGATGAATGCTGATCTCAGCCTAATTCACAAGATACATTGTGATGATAAGCTGCCCTCACATCGCCACATACTAGCTACATGGAACACATCATAAATACCCAGATCTAGTTCAAATATGCTCCAATCCTCCTCAAGCTTGCAGCTAATCTTTCCACAACCAGCCGCATCATCTCAGTTCTTGAACTTAGTCCAGGATACTCTGCTTTCTGTTATTCAAAGCTGGCCTACTTACTGTCAGTTTATAAGGAAAGGGATAGAGAAGTTAAAGAAATATACACCAGCCACTGTTTCCAAACACCAACAGTCACTTAAGCTTTTACATTTTCATAACGAAGACTCATTTCAACTATATATTGTTTTTTTTCTTCTCCACTTCCATGTCATAAATCCATTCTATATTCTTTTCTGTTATCTGCCTAATCACTCTCCAACTACTACCTACTCTACCCTGCGCACTATATATCTTAAGATGCTCAATACCCTACACCCATTCTGCACAAAGCCAAAAAGCGTAGATTTGATTTTAGATTTAATGTGTTAATATTGAAGGATAAAGACAGGCTAGGCTCAAGACATGACACCTAGGCATTTGACTGAGTGATCTTGCTCAGTACATTGGGTATTGTAAGTGAATACATATAGTTGGCTAGCAATAGCTAATCTGTTTGCCCTGGCATGTAGCATCTTTCTTTATAGAGGTGTTTAGTATATTTAGTTTTTTTTTAGAGAAGTAAAATCTTTGGAATATTTGGTCAAATTATGTTATAGCTGAGTTGCATTTCTTGGGCTATGGCCAAAATTATTTATTTATTTTATTTTACATTTGTTGACTGGGACTGTCCGACTGAGCTGAAGAGCCCATTTTCAGCGGAGGCCCGGGGAGAAAAGCTCCAACATATTATACAATTTTCATTATAAATTAGCATTAAACAGCAATGTTACAGGATTATTACAAGGCATTAAGTAGCAATACAATGTTCTACAGTGTCAGTAATCAGGAGTATAGAATAACTATTTCAAGATGTATAAAAAGAAATATGTCATTAAGATAAGTATAGTTTTTGGGGTAAGTGGTTAAAAAAAAACAGTTTTATCATGATGTAGTTGCATGAAGGCAAGACAATAATGATAGAATGTTTTTCTGAGGTGATTTGCTTAATAGATTTTAGTAGACGGTAGAAAGAGTAGTCAAGGAAGATTAGAGAAAGTAGTTGCATGAAGGCAAGACAGTAATGATAGAATGTTTCTCTGAGGTGATTTGCTTAATATATTTTAGTAGACAGTAGAAAGAGTAGTCAAGGAAGATTAGAGAAAGACTACTGAGCAGAAAGTTGATTAAGGTTTGAGAAGTAGGGAATTTTAAGGAGGGAGAGTGCAGTGGCAGGACCAGTGACGTTTAAAGTGCTCTTTGGTGGCTGTCTTGAATTTTTTAGGATGTGTAAGGGTCCTGATTTCTAGTGGGAGCCTATGTCAGGCAATAGTGGAGTGATAGCTGTACATGTTGCATCCAAATTTTGACTTGGGTTTGTAGATTTGTAGTAGGTCTTGGTTAGAGCTTCGGAGAGGTCTGGAGGGAGAATAATACGAGATGAGAGGGGATAGTGCTGGGCAGTAGGAAGGCAGGTATAGGATAGAATGGATGATTTGGAGCTGAGAGAGAAGAAGCTGGTGGGGTAATTCAAGCCAGTTTAGGTGTTTTAGAGAGACAGTGATAGGATCTCTAGGTTTGTTCGGCAGCAAATCTAGCTACCTTGTTGTAGGTAGATTCGAGTTTGGTCAGGAGTGCTGAGTTAAGATTTGTGAGAATTTGAGAATTGTACATTAGACTGAGTAGAAGGTAGGTAAGAGAGAGAGTAATCCTGGCTTCAGAGGTAAGGAATTTCTAGTTACGGTAAAGGAGCCCTAGTTCTGAATGTGTCTTTTTGATACAGTTATTAACATGCAAGTCAAATTTAAGTTGATCGTCGATGGTTACGCCTAAGAGCTTAGTACTGGATTCTACGTGATGGGAGTGTTATTAAGGGACTGTATGGAGAAGGAGGGTTTAATATTTATGAACTTTTTAGGTAGGAAGAGTAACAGCTTTGTTTTTTTTAGGGTTAAGGATGAGATGGTTGTTGGAGAGCCATGTTTCAACTAAGTTAAAAGATGCCTGAGTAGCTGAGAAGAGCTTAGGGGGAGAGTTGGCTGTGTTGATGACTGGAGAGTCATCTGCGTATTGCACTAAAGTTGACTAAGGACAGGAGGTATAGACGTGATTAGTAAAGATATTAAAAAGTAAAGGCCCTAGGATAGACCCTTGAGGTAGACCCATCTTGACAGGGAGAGGAGGGGAGAGTGCAGAGTGCCATCTCACTGACTGAGATCAATCAGTGAGGCAGCTGGAGAACCATGCAACAGTATCAGAGGAGAAGTTGAGGTTATGCAGTTTGTGCTGCAGAAGAGGGTGTGAGACAGTGTTGAAAGCTTTTCAGAGGTCCAAGAATAGGTAAGAAATAAGTTTATGGTCATCCATGGCTATAGAGGCTGTGTTGAGGAAGGATAATAGAGTTGCAGTGGTGCTATGTTTGGGTCTGAAGCCGTGCTGAGTGGGTGTAAGCAGATTTTCCTGTATTAGATACTGCATAACTTGTTTATGAATACATTTTTCTAGTACTTTAGAGAGAGGGGAGAGGATAGCGATAGGTCTAAAGTTGGAGATATCAGAGGAGTTACCTCCTTTGTGTATAGGTAGAGTGTATCATTGTTCCCAGATGGAAGGGACTTTAGATTTAGAGATAGAGCAATTAATTAGGATAGATACATGGAGAGCAAGAGAGTCAGCTGCTAGCAGAAGAAATGTGGAAGGAATATTGTCAGCTGAAGCTGAGCATGGTTTTAATTTAGAGAGTAGAGTTTTGATGTAGCTAGTAGGTGCAGGTTTGAGGGAGAAGGTGTTTGAGGAGACAGTATTAGGACTAGGTTCAGAAAAGTTGGAGGTGTTAGTAGTAGAGGAGTTTGGGTTAGGGTTCAGTAGCTTAGATATTGAATTGATAAAATAGGTATTGAAGATGGTGGCAGTTTCTTCAGATGTCTTGTCTAGACATGGATTGGGGGAGCTAAGATTACTGGGATGTAATATTTGGTTAATAGATTTCCAGAATTTTTTAGGATTAGATTTTAGGGCTGTGGGAGGTTTGTTATAGAAGTCCTTTTTATCTTTGTTTATGTGTTTTTTTTGTCAGATTTCTGAGTTCTTTATATTTTTGTAAGTCTGCAGAGAGCTTAGTTTGTGACCACTTTTTCCATAATTTGTCTCTAGTTATCACAAGGGCAAGATTGGCTTTTGAATGTCATGGAGATATGGTGGACTTAATTAGGACTTTGCGAGGGGGAGCAAGTGAGTCTAAGATGCTAAAGAAGGTGGAGTTGAAAGCTAGGACCACTTCTTCTAGTGGGAGTTGGGTAAGGAATTTCCAGTTTACTTTAGAGAGGAGGGCATTAAAGATTTCTGGATGGAAGTTAGAGAGTTTATGGCAAGTGATAAATTTAGGAGGTTTTGAGAAGTGGGGAGTGAACCTAAGCACTTTTATAGGGGAGTGATCGCTCAGGGTGTTTGGTAGGGTTTCAGGGTTATGATATTTGGAAGGATTAGATACAAGTACCCAGTCAATAAGAGTACTAGATGTGTGAGAGTTGTTTGTATGGGTAGGTTGGGAGATTAGCTGTGTAAATCCATATAAATTAATATGAGTATTAAAGTTTGGATTACTGAGAGTTAACCAGTTAATGTTGACATCCCCAAGGAGGATAGTTGTCTACTGGAGAAATATAAATGGCTGCTACTGTGATAGTGGCGTGATCATTTATTTTAAGGTTAGCTGTAAGTAGTTCAGCAGGAGAAAAGGATGGGATAGGTTTCATAATACTTGTAATAGTGAGGTGGTTGGAGTAGAGGATGGCAACGCCACACCCTTTTTTGTTTTGGCGATCTATGCGGAGTATATTATAACCAGGGGGGGAGAATGTCTTTATCAGAGGTTTGGGGTTTTAGCCAAGTCTCTGTTAGGGTGATGACATCAGGGGTGTGGAAGGCTATCCAGGTCTGGATTTCATTAACTTTGTTTAGAATACTATGGGCATTCATAGACTAAAAGGAAATATGTTTGTTTGAAGAGGATGAGTTTATTAAGTAGGGAAAGGTAGAGTTATGCATGGTGTGGTGATGGATGGGCCCAGGATTTGGATGTATGTCTCCTGTTAGAAGCAGGGCTACATGAAGTTGGTAACGTTTGAAATTAAATGGGTTGTAAGTCAAGTACTTAGTCTTGGTTTTAGATGCTAGAGAGTGTGGGGGAGGAAGTTTGATTTTAGCCAGAGGGATGTTCATGGAAAAGATAGAGGATGAGATTGTAATAGAGTACTGCAGAGATGAGAAGCAGTTACTCTGGGGATTAGTGGGATCTTTATGGACAGGTGGTAATGGAGTAGTACAAGATGTAAAAATGAGAAGGAGAAGTAATGGAGGCAAGAGGAAAATGGAGAGGGTTGCAATAGCCATGGCCTAAGATGGGGAAGTAGGATTGGGATGGAGTGGGTAAGGGACTAGGAAAAGTAAGTTGTTGTACCTGTTAGAGAGGTGAAGTAAAATTTAAGTGAAACAACCTGTAGGGGGAGTAGGGGATATATAGAAAGAAGGAGGATCTACAGCAGACTAAACTTTGAAGTGATAAGTAGGGGTGGGTAAGGTGTTTAGAATGTTATAGAAGACAGGAAGGGGTGGAGTTAGGGGAGGAAGGAATTAGGTGGTTAGGTATAAAGGAAATTATATGGAGGGTGGGAATGGGGATGAGAGGGGAGCGAAGTGAGCCCAAGTGTAGTGAGGATGAACAGAGTGGGATTGGCAAGGAAGAGTCACCACAAGAAACAATCAGCAGAGCAGGAGGGAAAGAGTAAGGAGCACACAGTGAGAGTCAGCAGGTAAGTAGGAGCAAACAGTGAGAGTCAGCTGGTAAGTAGGAACACAGAGTGAGAGTCAGCAGGTAAGTAGGAGCACACAGTGAGAGTCAGCAGGTAAGTGGGAGCACACAGTGAGAGTCAGCAGGTAAGTAGGAACATGCAGTGAGAGTCAGCAGGTAAGCAAGAGCACACAGTGAGAGTCAGCAGGTAAGTAGGAGCACACAGTGAGAGTCAGCAGGTAAATAGGAGCACACAGTGAGAGTCAGCAGGTAAGTAGGAGCACACAGTGAGAGTCAGCAGGTAAGTAGAAGAGGTGGGGAGTTGTAGACAGAGAAGGAAGTGATGTAATAGCAAAGTATACACAGGTATTTGCAGTAAGATAAAAACAGTGAAAAGGAAACCACAAACAGAAAAAACAAAAAGAATAAAGCTAACTAAGAGAGAGTTGGCACTAGGGTAGTGAATAACTTATAGATGGCAGAGAGAGAGAGACAGAGGCAAGGTTTCTAAACAGGTGAGTATGGGGGGGGGGGCTCTCAGTGGTATGCAGGTATCCTATACAGTAGACAAAGTAAGACTACTTTGTGGTATGAGCTTAGAACATGATTTTAGTGTAAACTGGCTATACGATACATCGCAGGCATAATTTCAGGAGTTGGAACAGTATCAGTAAAGGTAGATGTAGTCTTGGGGGAATCCACTTTGCTTTAAAACCAAAGTCCCACAAATAAGTTGCAATAGCATGCAAAGCTCTTCCTGGTGAAATAAATGCAGTTTAAATGCTGAGTACAAGTGAAAAGCTGTTTACATCAGTAATATTAGGGACCTGCACACCACTGACATGAAGTCACAGACTAGTAGGAAGAAGAAAACAAAATGGCGCAGAAACACTAACAGTTTAAAATGGGTCAGTTTTACTTTGCCAAGTGATTCTGTGAATCATCAGTAGCTACTGATACTTCCAGGGGAGAGTCCATGGTTAGTTACAATTAGCCACTTCCTTAAACTGCCTCGTTAGTATCAAGCTCTTCTAAACATACCACCCCCATGCTGTGGACTCCTGTAGAAGAAAATTACAGCATACTGAGGTCTAAGACTCTAAAAGGCTTACTGAAGAGAAAACAGTCCTGTTAAGGCTGCCTCCTCTTGGTATGGCTTTCTAAATCCCGGTAAAAGTCTTAAACTAAGAGAGGAGGTTCTTAGCTGTAGGACTTTTATAAGACAACATTTTTTAGTTACAGGCAAATCATTTGTTGTAGGAAATGTAGATATTTATTAATCTCTGATTTTTCTCTCTTAGCATAAGCTTTTCAGAAGGTGTGCAGATACATTTCAGAATCTTCTTCATCTACTAGTTTCTTGGAGAGTGAGATTAAGGGTCTAGGACCAGCAATGTATGGGATGTGTGTTCTTTATAGTCTGTGTCTTGTCTTGGATGGATAGAGAAGACAGGTGCTCTGCTTATTCAGTATAAGCCAAGATAATTTTTGCATGTGAAGCATAGAGTATTATCACTGAACTGTATATCCATATTCTCTTAACTTATATATGTATATATATATATATATATATATATATATATATATATATATATATATATATATATATATATATATATATCAATGATGGGAATAGTGTAGTAGCAATCATATTGAGCAAACTACTGACACCAAAAAATTTAAAGTGCTAGGGAAATGATTGATTGAAGAGATGGACCATTTAAAGGACTGGTGGGGAAGTGTTATGATAGCTAACATATTGACCAGTACATATATGGCACTTAATTTGTGAGATGCGAGGCAGAAAAATCTTGTAAGTAAAGACAAAGGAAACATACAGGGACATCAGCTGCAGAAGAAAGGAATCAAAATTAGCCTGGAAATGATGAAAAAATTTCACTACATACATGATGTAATTGTGAATCTTTGGGAATGCAGAGTGAGCAGCTGAACAGTAAGTAAATTCAGCAAACCCTGGAAATGTTAGGAATGTGAGGGCAGAATGAAGAGGAGAGGTGTACTAACATGATACTAGCTGTAAAACATGGGTAAATGAGAACAATAGCTGTGTTTCATTGATGACTGCTGTGCAGTTAATCTTGGAGATATTGCTTGGTAAATTATAAGCCATGCATAAGTCATGCATTATGGATTGCTTTTGAATCTTCTCAACATTTGCATGCCAAATAATTAGCACTGCACTCTACCGTAGTTGTTTAAGAATCTTGTTGTATAGTTTTCTTCTGAAGAGAAATGTATGTCAATATGAATACAAGCATGAAAGGCAGCATTGATCAAAAAAGACATAGTCCTTAAATATATGAACATAGCATTAAGTCACATAAAGAGAGTTCCACTTTGGCTGTTTGTCCTTGGTCAGCAACATCTTACCATAGAAGAAACGAGCATCATCTGAAAAGGCAACAATTTAAGAAAAGGAGCAGTGAATAGCCTACACTACTGCTCTATGAAACAGAAATCCCCAAGCCTAAACTGCTCGAGACTCGATTCCCTGACAATGCTGGCATTTCCATTGGAAAAAAAGTCTAAAAGGCTTAAATTGTTTAGAACTACCCCATCAACTAACATATACATAGCTTCTTACTACCAATACAATTATCCACCATACATATTCCTGCCCATTACTAAATATTCCTCTACACAACCATGTTTCCAGTTGGTCATTACAGTCCAGTGCCCAAAAACTCCTCTCTGTCCACAAACCTATCAGGTCTGCTGGGCATTGTCTATACTCGTACCATGTTGCTAAAGTCTGGAACTCCTTAACAGTATACTTTCAGTTGAATACCCACCACCCATTCCTCAAAACCATTCTGAAAGACTTCCTAGCCAAAATCTGGCTCTGTTCTTGCTCAACAACTGGATAAACTATATAGTTAAATATGAGAAAGTATCTATTCATGTTGTATACCTCCTTACTCTCCTTTCTACACTCACTCACTTCCTTACATCAATCAATTTCTCTCCTATGACTTTATCTCTAAATATACCATAAGCCTGTTTTTCTCTCAGTTCATATTGCAATTCCTATTTGTATTATACTGACTTAATCTAATGTCTCTTTACACTGGATAAAATTTCTTGAAATATTAAAACATTGTCATATAACTTGTATTTGTTCTTAATCAATGTTTTTTATTATGTCTAATTTTGTATAATTATTTAAACTGTAGATGCTTTTATATTATTTTTGAAGATTGCAAAATTATTGTTCTTTAAATGTTTTCTAATACTGTGTAGATTTTTTCCATGGGCCTCCACTGAAAGTAGGCTCCTGCCAAGTTCTACATTCTCGGTAATCAAAAGTCAATCACTCAATCAATCAATCAATAAATAAATAGCATTTTCAGGGAATCATGCAGTCACTAACTGCATTTCTTGGTGTTTGCCCCCTTGCCACTTACAGGGTGACTGTTGTGTTGATTATATTAGTTGGGATTTGCAACACCCAACATCAGGGGTACTATTGTGTTTGTCCCCTGCAAAAAAATCACTAAAAACAGAGTTTTGGGAAGTTTTTTTTTTTTCAGTGCTTGGATTCAACGATTTATTAAATCAATGATCTATGTGTTCACTTAAAGGTGAATCCTTGGGAATGAATAAAATGCAATGTCTAGTTTAGCAAAGTCTTTTTGGTGGAATACATTCTGGACTATTTTTTTTTTACATTTTTTTCAGATTACAGTGGTTGTAAGATTACAGTCTCCTATGAAACTTTTTCAGCAGAGTAATTGTTTATGGTACTAAAAACAAAGTCACTGAAGTTGAGTGGTTTCAGGACAAAGAAGAAGCATATAGTCACAACATAGGTGGAAGATATGTCTCAGGGAATATAATTAGGAGAAATAAACGTGGAGGGTTGGGCACCGGTCAGGCAACTCTTCACTGTAAAACTCCACTGCCAATCATGAGCAGACAGGTGATCCGCTGTGGCGACCCCTAACCGGGAAAAGCCGAAAGAAGAAGAAGTTGATCTTAGACAGAGGGTGTATGGTGCTGCTAAGTGTATGCAACAGGCACAGATGCAGAGGGAAAGTCAAATGATTATTAATTATAAAATATCTGTAAAGGAAATGTAATGTATAACTGCAAGTATGCATTATTTCAGTTTCTTTGACATGAAAAACATCTAAAAATCAGCAGTGAGTGGGGGATGGTCATGATTAAACTTTACAAGTGTTACATTTTGTAAAAAACAATATTTCTGTACTGTCGCCACCTGATTTTAGGGGGCACTAAACTTGGAATTTTACTTTGGGAAAGCTAAGTACCTTGATCAGCCAGTGAACAGTTATTCTTAAAGTCTGTAACTTCCAGTATTTGATAAATTCCTTGTGTTTAATCACCATTTTGGGGGAGTGGGTAGGTTGAAAAGGAATTTGTGAAATTACATTTTCCCTACGTGTCCAAAATGTACCTTTTTGAAATCTCATCTAATAAAATATATAATATATAATATTATTACTCTACCAAAAAGTTTGTTTTTTATTCATTTATTTATTTTTTGCTGAACTCTAAAGTCAAGCTAGAGTCATATCTTTAACTGTTGCATTTTAAATATCATATCCTAAAAATATAAATGGAAAGAGACAGAAGGAAAGAGACAAGTAATTTGCTTTGTGCTTTAGTGGAAAAAAACAAAACAAATAAAGAATCATACCATGTAGGATTTAGCAAAGTTATAACTGCAGAATTGAATATGATAATATAATGGATTTAATAAAAAAGAATCTAAGTGCCACTGACATGCTGAAGTCTAAAGTTTTAAATACTTGAAAAATGCAATTCATAATCAGATATTTTTTCAGTTTGTTGGTAGAGTGAATCAAATTTAAGCCCCTAGGAGAATAACAGTACAGCATTCCTTGTGTAGCTCATCCATTTTCTAAGCATTCGCTGTTATGAAATATCACAGATGAATTGCTTTCTTGAAACTGATTTATACTGCAAGTGTCACTAATGCATACAAAAGTATATTGCTTTTCTTCCTCTTCTGTTCAAAGATAGCTTTCTGTAGCACATATCAATAGGTGCAGATGGATAATGAATTCTGAACAATGTATTATGATACTGATTTGAGGAGACAAGCTACCTTCGAGTTTATTGCAAGGTTAATGTAGCTACAAAGTGTTTTCTTTCTTTTTCTTTATCTCTTTTTTATTCCTTCACTCTTACTAATTTGTGGATAGCAGGTCTTGCAAACTAACAGCTATCAATTGCATGCTAATGTTTTCATCAGGTTAGGAATTAGCTGAAATGAATTATGTCAGCCTAGGTAATTGCTTTGAAATACAGAAGTTAATTTGAAATAAGAGATCATTTTTCCAAAGCAGTCAGTAGAATGCTACCTCCATTGAGCACGCACTTATTCTAATTTCAGAGCTGCAGATGGCCTAATCCATTCCTGCTGTGAAGTAACTGTTTTGTGACTCTTTTGTCAAATGCATTACTGTATTTTTTTAACAGAAAAGTGAAACCCCTTTTCAGTTTACCTTTCTTGCCTTCTGTAATTCTTATTAGTGCACTGACTTTAACTGAGGTAGGCTAGTGCCTAAAAAGTATTACATTAATATCAAATAATTTGACATATTTAATAGGTATGAGGATAGCCAGTTCATATTATTGCATATTAGTAAAACAATCAACAGATATGTACATCTAGCACTAAATTATGCAAAGGACTGATTTGCTGTAATTATACTCCATTTATAAACACTTATTAAGAATCATTATAATTGATTTTCCATGAGTCTGTTTCTGTAATATTCTGTTTTTCTGTTAATATGTACAAAAAGCTTTGCAGATAATGGTTGATACAGTTAATGCTACTTAGCCAATAATAATATATAAAGTCATTACAGTTTGTGCAATGTTCGGTTTTAGCTAGGTATTTTAATAGGT
Organism: Protopterus annectens; assembly: GCF_019279795.1. Taxonomy (NCBI): domain Eukaryota; kingdom Metazoa; phylum Chordata; order Ceratodontiformes; family Protopteridae; genus Protopterus; species Protopterus annectens. The sequence goes on along the minus strand of NC_056725.1, from coordinate 1,003,260,195 downwards.
TCATAGGTAGGTACTAGGCTATCTGTCTGAAGACATTTATAAGCCTAGTTGGAATGTATGGGTTTTGCTGCCCCCTTAGATTAGATCACTATGCCTCTGTCCAGCAGAGCCACTGAAGTGATCCCCAGGGTAAACATTCTGTTTCCCATCCACTCGTCAAGGTTTCTCTTGAAGAGTGTTAGCGAGGAGCTCTGCCTAATGTATATTGGAATCTTCTTCCAAAGCATGGAAAGTCTCTGAGACAGAAATCTATCCCTCCAGCACATCCTATTTATTGTTGTGGTGAGGTTTAGATCCCTAGAACATGTGGCTCGAGGGGATAAGGTTTTCTTTAGGTGGAGCAGGTCCATCAGTTCTGGGTTGGACATGGCCTTGTATGTCAGGCAGAGATCACCTCTGAGTAGGCGGTATGCAACTGAGTACAGCTGGAGTTTCTTCAGTCGAGCTGCCTAGGCCATCTGTTTGAGGCCAGTGATCCTCTTGGTGAGGTACTTCTTTGGTCTTTCCAGCTGTTGCAGGTATCTTGTAAGGTAAACAGGTACATCCCAAATTGGGTGTTGTTGATGGGTCTGATGAGTGATAAGTAGAGGGGCACAATGACCTCTTTTGATCTGGATGCATACCCTTTTGTGATTAGGTGGGCCACATAGAAGGATTTTCTTACCACTTTTGCTATGTGATTATCAAAGGAGAGATTACTATCTACTTGGGTCCCCAGATCCCTTATTACGTTTTCTGTATTTAGGGGACTACCTCCTATGTGGTAGTTTTTGGGTACTTTGTTTTTTTCCAAAGGGGATGACTATGCACTTTTTGGCATTTAGCTTGAGGCCATGATTTTGACACCAGGTATCCTTCTCAGTGAGACCCTTTTGGAGGATGTCTGTGTCAGCTGGAGAGTCAATTATAGCCCCTAGTTTGCAGTCGTCTGTGAACTTGGTCAGCCATAGTCCTCCTGTGCTTGCCTGTACCTCTGAGAAGTATATGCCGAACAGGAGGGGTCCTAAGACTGAGCACTGGGAAATGCCACTTGTAACCAGTTAGAGTCGGACCTAGCTCCCGCAACTCTCACCATGTGGGTTCTGTCCATGAGTCAGGTGGCAACCCATCTTGTGACATAGGCTAGTGAGCTTATCTATAATACCAGTATGGGGAATGGTGTCGAAGGCCTTTGTGAGGTCTAGGTAGGCTGTGTGGACCATCTTTCTCTCATCTATAGCCTTGATAACTGTCTCAAAGAAGTCCACCAGGTATAGGAGGCATGATCTGCCCTTAACAAAGCCGAACTGGGTAGGGTCCAGTGTTTGGATGTTCCCATTGTCTCTCTTAATGAGTTCCTTGATGATGCACTCCATAGCCTTGCAGACCAAGCTAGTCAGGCTTATAGGGTGATAGTTCCCGGGGTCTGTTGTGGCTCCACCTTTGTGGAGTGGAATAATCGCTGCTGTGTGCCACTCTATGGGTATGTAGCCTGTGGAGAGGCAGCATTTGAACAGTATGTTTAGGTGAGGGATTAGTTTGTCTTTGAGCTTATGTAGGACGCAGCCTGGGACACCGTCTGGTCACACTGATGCTCTTGTTTTGGTTTTGGTGAAGGCTGATTTAACCTGAGTGTCTTTGATTTCAGGGGCTCTAAATTCTTCTGGTATGGTTATGGGCCCTTTTGGGGGTGAGAGGGGGGTGGCGTTTGCACTGAACCTGTCTGCCAGGATTTTGGTGATCTCGGTCGGTTCAGTGTACTTTGTGCCATTCTGCACTAACTCCAAGCAGATCTGAGCATTGCCACTTAGATTCTTGACATAGCTAAAGAATCATCCAGAAAAACAATGAGCCAGCAAACTGTGACCTGAAAGAAGTTTATTAGTTAAAGCAGCATAAAAACAAGTAACCAGACCGGTTTCGGCTGGTAGGAAACACAGCCTTCATCAGTGTAAACATAAAAAATCAGATGGTACTGTTTAAATACATGCATCAACACCCTCAGTGGTTCATTTTAGAATTGCTCATTAAGACCAGGTGGAAATAATCCACCTAGATATACAATCCATTTTTTCTCCTTAGAGTCTAGAATGGAATGCCAACCTGTTTTGTTTAATTTGTTACCCTTTACCACATCAATGATCATAAATGCAAATTTGGCTGATTTATGCAACATACAATGTTTATATAATGCATTGTTGGATTTTTTGTTCTTGATATTACTTACATGCTCAGAGATTCTCAGCCTGAGGGGACGAGATGTTTGACCAATATAGAAAGATCTGCAGGTGCATGTGGCTAAATATACAAGCCAGTCACTGTTGCAGTTAGCAAAAAAAATTATGTCATACACCGTGCCACAGTTTTTGCTCATAAACTGTTTAGAATTAGATATTTTATCACAGTTTATGTAATGGCTACATGGGAAACATCCAGTCAAAGGTTCACCTGTCAGGGTAGTTTCTGTCACTTGAGACCAGCTATTGTCATGTGAATATTTGTAATGGTTGAAACAGGATGCCGTATTTTTCCCCTTACGAAATGAAAACAGACATCTATCCGGCAACATATTCGCTAACTCCTGATCACACTGTAATATGTTTCAATGTCTGTGTATGCTATTGATGAGTACATCTGAATTCCTTGCATATGTGGTAACAAATCTAATGGGGTGTGAATTATGCTCATCCCATGATTTGTAAGTTAACAGATCCTCCCTGTTTAATGTATTTGCCCAGTTGCTGGCCCACAGAACATGTCCCATATAGTATCCCCTTGACCTAAATCTCCTGGTCAAATCCTGTATGTGTTCTTGAAAAGTGGGTTCTTGAGAACAAATGCGCCTCATTCGTATGAATTGTGATTTGGGGATATTCCTTGCTATATGGGGAGGATGAAAGCTGGATGCATGGAGGATAGTGTTAAATTGAGGATACTTCCTAAAAACCTGCGTACTTAAAGTATGATCAGGTAATCTATTAATCAACACATCAAGGAAGGTAATGGTATCTACATGATGGTCAACTGTGAAATGTAGGCCCCATTTGTTGTCATTCAAATAGGATATGAATTCCAACAGGTAATCCACATCTGCCCTCCATACCATCCAGCAATCATCCAAATTGCATCTCCAAATGTCAATTTCATCCAAGAAAATATTGTGGCTGCTGTCATAAATGATTTGTTCCTCAATAAATGCCATGAATAGGTCAGCATAAATGGGGGCAAAAGATGCCCCCATAGCTGAACCCTTGGTTTGCCAATAGCAAGTGTCCTGGTAAAAGAAGACATTATTAGTAAGAACATGTTCTGCAAGACCTCCAAGAAAGATGTTAAATTCGGGCTGATATAAACCAGCCACCTGTAACCAATAGGCAATGGCTTCCAGACCAACCTGATGAGGGATGTTAGTGTATAAAGCTCTAACATAAAGTGTGCACATAAGCCACCCTGGTTCCAATTGGGTTTCAGAAATAATTTTTAGGAATTCCATAGTGCCTTGTAGATGGGAAAGTACCCTAGGTAGCAAAGGCTTCAGATACTTAGTAAGAAAAATAGACAAAGGTTCCGTGATATATCCTTTACCTGAAACACTTGGTCTGCCGGGTGGATGAACAGGATCTTTGTGTATTTTGGGTAAAAAATAGATCTATTGATTGACTGAATCATGAATCATGAGTTGCTGCATCACCCTGTCAGTGATAATACCTTCGTCCCTAGCAATTGTGAAAAAGTCATCTATTTGCTTCTTAAATCTGAAGGTGGGGTAAATAGGCATTACCGAATAATAGCGTCTATCAAGAAGCTGTCTTTTAGCCTCATTGTCATAATCGGACCAATTCATTACTACTACTGCCCCACCCTTGTCAGAGATATGATGACAATATCCTTATTATTCTATAATTCCATACGTGCATCCTTTTCAGCCAAAGACAAATTGCTGGGTTTGAATGAAATATCAGAGCTTTGATAGTGCAGATCTTTGAGAATACTGCTCTGAAACTGGTGCACTATGGGATGCATAGGGGGAAGATATCGTGATTTGTGATATGTAAACGTATCATAATCAGTGTTACTATCCGTATCACCAAACCGCAACTTAAGATTGAGTAATCTACAAAAAGACATAACATCCTGTGCCAACAAATCCTCAGAAACCACAAAACCAGGAATAAAAGTTAGTCCTTTATTCAGGATGGACATATGAGTTGCTGACAAACTGAAGTCGGATAAATTCAAAACATTTACATTCCCATTTATTTCTGTATTGCTAGTCTCAAAAGACTTTGAATATTTTTGATTTTTCCTGTGTTTCCTACCCCCTCGTTTATATTTTGGCCTAAAGGGACAAATCCCTGTGTCCATTCGGGGATCGGTGAATCTGATGCCAGGTGCATATCACTATCCGAACAAGAGGATAGATCTTCGGTAGATGATCCATTATCTGCTGGCTGTTTTTTGAGAATAGATCTAGGCCTCTTTCTTTTAGGAGTTCTGGATTGGCTTTGTGTGAATCTAACTTGCTTATTGGTATTGCTAAATGGGTTGCTACCCTGATACTCTAACTGATCATGTTGGAATTTTTTGATTTTTCTAGATTTAAGTTGCTCTTCAAGGTTACTAAAATAAGTAGCCACCTTATTCAAGTGTCTGGTGAAGAAGGATTCTCCTTCAGATTTCTGTACCTCACTGCACAGTTTTGTGACCTCATTGATCTCACGATCAACCACTCTGTCATGGTACTTGGCCAGAGCCTCAACAAAAGACATGGTAGCTTGCTGCTGGATGGCTCCCCACTGACTACTGAGTTCATCATCTGCCTCACTAACATGAGGCTTTATTCTAATCCTAAGCCCTCTAGGTGTTATACCTTTGGCCATATAGGCCTTAAAGAGCTTGGAATGCCATACATTGGACTTCAATGACCTCAAATGCTTGTGCAACTGATCAAAAGCCAGACCACAGCTGAACTTGGGACCCAGGGATCCACTAATACTACTATTATCAGTAGTTGTACCTAAACCAAATACCCCAAGATCCTCTCTGTCAGCTGACAAACCAGATATCAGACTAATTAAATCCATGCTATAAACTTGCAATAGATAGAAGGTTTGTGGCCCTTTTAATAAATAACAGATCAAGATCAAGCAGTAATCCACTTCCTGTTAATGTTGTACTTCAAAAGACATATATGTAGATAGATATTAGCAATAATAGCACTTACCACAAACCTAGTAATGCTATATCAATATCAGCAGACCATATTCAGTCCATTCACAGAGGAGCAATAATAGCCAAAACCAAAGCCAAAAACTGGCAAAATATTGTTGAAGCTACGCTCCACTATTCATACACTGGTGACTGAAGACCTTGGGCCATTATTTAGAATGTTGAAAACAAAATCCTTGACCATCATTTTCCAAATGTTGATAAAGATTTGAAAACTGACAAAGCAAAATCAACAATTGCACAATTCTATCAAAAGCATCAGCGGACCCCACTATAACAAGTACCAAAGCACAATATATTGACCCAGATAGTCAAAGGGAATATACCAGCAGCAATTATTCAATAATACCTGATGTGATAAAAGTACCATGACAACTTATTGTCAGCCAAAACTGTACAATGTGTCCAGAATCAGTATAAATGGTTAAACTGTGACATTTCAATAGATAATCTGTTGAAGTTTAACCTAGAATAGGAAAATACTAAATCCCTATATGCTAGACTCATGTGAATGATTCCCATGAACAGGAACCATAATTAAATGAAAAAGTAAAAAAATAAAAATTGAATGACAACCACATGAAAATGGGAACATGTCAAAAGCCCTGTCACTTAAACTAGAAACTGGGATATAAAACAAATTGATCCTGAAAGTCATAAACAATGCTACTGGGACTACTATTGTAAGTCCATTCAGTGCCAGGCCAATATATAAACAGGCAATGCCCAAAAATGTTGTATAATTGACCCAATTATGCCAGAAAATGTATACCACATAGTGCTATCCATATAAGGACAAGAAGTACACTGAGATTATAAAGTGTAAATGAACAATATGGTTAATTCCCATCAATACAAACCCAAAACTTAACAGTAAACTACAAAAACTTGTCCACTGATTAAGAATATTGTCAAACTTTCCACCATTTATATTTGCATTGTTCCACATATGCCATTGCTATGAACATAATATGCACTATTCCCAAAACTGGTTATAAACAAAAAAAGTGTAACCCTGGTAATACAGTATCACCAAATCAAGTTATTGCACCAAGAACAAAAAGCGAACCTTTGAATATCTAGTTAAAGCCTGTAAATAAATGGTTCCATTATTGCCCAAAGACTATAACATCTTATAAATGGATGAATCCCATCAATAAGCCAATAGGCATACACCGTACTGACATAAATGGCCAAACATGCTAATAATGAAAATTATCAGAACAAAACATGTAGTTATGTTCATATAATCAGGCAATGTCCAACATCTTTGTGATCAGTTCAAAAAAAGCAGCCTGATGATCCAATTGGTGTTTATTGTGCCGCCACTCGTCCGTCTTATGTTGAATGATCTCCTTCAACAAAAACATGATAGTTGGTTTGCCAAAATGCACATGCATCTGCTCCTGTTTTGGAAAATATGTCCCAGTGTGGTACTTAAAAGGTATACCACCCAATGGATAAATCCACCATATCGTACAACCAAGAAACAACAAAGAAAACAATGTTGGCTCAATGTAGCAAAAAATGAAAAGTCAACACTTGAGCTGTGGATCGTGGATGGTATAAGAGTCCAAAACAGAAAAATTGTTCTACTCAAAAACAAAAACAGTACCTGTTGAATGTTGAAATAATTGGATATCAACGCTTGTAAAAAAGGAAAGCCGCATATACATTAGACTGTTGCACCAGGCTGCCTCGAATGTGTGGAATCAAAAAAGACACAAATCCAAAGTACATCCATGATGTAATTCAGACGTATAAAGGATAAATCTCCAAATCTCCAAATATGTCCAAAACAGATAAAAGAGCACTATAACTAAACCAAGAAAGTTTACAAATTATTTTAAATTGCTGCAGATGCGATCATGCAGCCAGCATCAGGTTCACAGGCCCCCAGCAGGATATAGATTCAAGTGCAACCACCAAACACGGTCGGGTTACTTGTTTTTATGTTGCTTTAACTAATAAACTTCTTTCAGGTCACAGTTTGCTGGCTCATTGTTTTTACCTTGCTTTTGGAGCCATGCAATTGCTTTCGTGCAGGAGGACTTGTTTGGTGATAGCTAAAGAATGCCTTGTGGTTATCTTTGGAGTCATTGGCAATTTTTCCTTCGAAGCTCGCCTTGGATGATTTTATGAGAGATCGTAGTTTTTTGCTGATACTGATCAGGGATGTCTTCTCTTCATGGGATTTTACTCTTTTCTGTACTAGTTTCTTCCTTCTATTGTGTAGCTTGTTTATGGCAGGGGCCCACCAGACTGGTTCCCTTTTCTTGGAGAAGTGAGTCTTGGTTTTGCTTGGGATAGCATGATCCATGCATTCTTGTAGGTGCCCATAGAATGCATTAGTAAAGGATTTTGCAGCTTGGACAGCATTATCCTTTAGAATGGGGGCTTTGAAACTTTCCACCTTGATCTTAAGTAATGTGAAATTTGCTTTTGAAAAGTTTTTCATGGTGGTTTCCTTGTCTGGGGGTGGGGGAGAATGTGGATATCCAAAGTGATTTGTTTATGGTCATATCTAACCACCAAGGGGGTTGACCTCAGGTGTGGAACACCAGTCGCTCATGTTGGTGATGACCAGGTCCAATATGTTGTCACCTATGGTGGGAGTGTTGACCAGTTGATCCAGGGTGTTTGAGTTTATAAATTCTAGGAAATGTTGGGCAAGGGAGTTAGTACTTGAGAAGTTCACCCAATTAATGTTTGGGTAATTGAAATCACCCAATATTAGGGTGTTTTGTAGGACATTTATGTTTCCCAGTGTTTCCAGAAATGTGGAATGGGTGACCTGGGACATGGTGGGTGATCTGTAGCAAGCTTCAATTTGAATTGCAGTTTTTCCCATTGTTAGTTGCACATAGATGATCTCTGAAGCATCGTGCTGTTCCACTAACCTGGAGGTGTGGGTATCCTTGATGAATATGGATACGCCCCCGCCTTTTGTATTTTGGTCCGGGTTCTGTGGCCGAAATGCATGGTATAAGTTGTAGCCTGGTAGTGCCGGGGTGCTCTCTGGAGCCTTATACCAGGTTTCTGTTACTGCATATATATCAGTTTTGTCCATACTGAGGAGTGCCTCGAGTGTGTTCATTTTGAGGTTTAGACTTCTGGCATTGAGTAGCACTACCCTCAGTTTTTTGTTACTTGTGCAATTATACGGCGGTGTGTTTATCTTTTGAGCCTTGCCTAAAAAAGGCACTATGGGGGTGGCAAGAGCCTTGGCCAGTATTCGAAAGCTTAAGGGAGACAGGTGCAAGCTGTCTCTAGTGAAGCAGCGTGGTTTGTCAAGCATGTCATCCCAGGCGGACAGACACTGGATCCCCTTTGAATGACACCAGAAACGTATCCAATTGTTGAAATTGATCATTTTTTCTTTATACCGCGGTATCATTCTTGGTGAGGGCAGGATGCTACTCAGGGTCAGGGTCATACCGGCCTGGGCTATGTGATCAGAGAGCTCTTCCATGTCTCTTTTCATGTAGTCCAGGGAGGTATGGCTCAGGTCATTCACCCCAGCGTGGACAATGACAGAGACATATTTGTACTTGTTCTGGAGTGACCTGAGTGCTTGTGTTATGTGGCGGATCCTGTCACCTGACAGGCAGCTAACAGTAACCTTCTCCTTAGTCAGCCTAGTGAGTGGGACGTCAGTGTGCCTGATTATAGAGTCACCTGTTACTAGTATGTTGGGTATGTTATTTCACCTTAAGGGCTGTGATTGCGTGGCACACTGATTTTGTGAAGTATGTGTTTCATGGTTTGTGTTGGGGGGTGGAGTTTGCTTTGATATCTGCTTTGGAGGTCTCTGTTGCTTTTGCAAATTTTTATTTAGAGCATCCGAGTATGTTTTTGTGTATTTATGTGTGTTTTTTGCTGGTGCTGGTTTAATGGATCTATGTAAGACTGGTGGTGTAATGCAAGTATTTCTCTTCTCATCTTGACTGTCTGATCCAGTCTTGGGTTGAGAGAGCTTAGCTTCCAGTTTGGCTGTATTATTGCATCTCTCGCATGTATTAGTGTTAGGTGGTAGGAGGAGAGGGTTGTCTGTGTACATGAGGCAGTTGTAACATTGCCTCAAAATGCTCAGATTCACCAGTTGGACTGGAGAGTGCACCTGAAACTGCCCTTTGGACATGCCTGGATAGGTAAAGTGAACTGTTTTATCCTTCTGCACAGTATAGGGGGGGGGGTCTAGTGCTAGAGTTTATAAGTGCTTGCTATGTGTTTTGAGCAAGTGCCAGGCTGAGAAATGAATGGCTCGAGTGCTTAAGTTGAAAGTTTGTCTAGTTTCAAGGGAAAAATTGAAGAGGAGACTTTGTGGAGCCAGGAATAGTTATACCCTAGGAAACTGGTGCTGCCCAGTGCACAAAACTGGGCAAATGCATTTTTTATAGCAGGGAAATGAAAGAGATAGAAAATAGCCCAAAATGGCCAATAAGCTATTAATTTCTGGGCTGAAACCACTCCACCAGGGACAGATAGGCTGCTCAAAGCTCCCCTCTCTCACAGGTGAACATAGAAACTTCCTTCTATCCAAGTAAGGTATGGGCAAACACAGAGAATTGTAACACAGCCCTGAATTCAACACTAACCTGAAAACTGGACTATACTAGCTTAGAAAGGCAGGAAACAAGTATATTTTTTGATTTTTTTTTTCCAGAAAATAAAGCAACTACAATAAAAAAAAATACTTTAAATGCACAGAAAAGAATACTTATTGTTATATAGCTCAGATTAGATTTGTAGTCAATGCCCCTAGTAATAATGTAGGAAGAAACACAAATGCAGTAAAAGCAGATGAATAAAGTGTGTTAAATAAATTCGTTAAAGTCAGACTGTAAAAATCATCTGGCATTTAAAAATGACAGTCAATAACAAACAGTAATGCAGGTTTCTCAGGTATCTACAAATACTCTAATGTACATTAGGAGGCAAAAAACCATACACAAACTTGTACAGAATTTTGTCTAGCTTTATTTGTCAAGCACATGTCATTTATACTGTTTGCAATCAGCTTTTGCCCACCTCACTGACGTGGTCAGTGACAGGGTTTTTTACATCATGATCATTCATAAGAAAAATGCTGATATTACAATTTTTAAAAAGTTACTTTCCCATGAGAATATTACAGCCTTGCAAGCACCTGGTCAGTCACAATGTCCTTCCGAGGATGTAGCCAATTCAAGGCTCTTAGATTAGTTCGAATACAATGGGTGCATGTCTTCTTTAATGCTTCTCTTTGTCTCTTTCTTGTTCACCAGCTGGACATTATCTCTGATAGTGCGCACAAGGCCGTTCTTCTGGTGGAAGCAGGAAAAGATACACATGCACACAGATTCATTATTTTCTAACTTTGCAAAATAATCTTTCACTGACAGACATGAGCCAGGCCGAGCTGGTCGCTGCCAAGGCCAAGTTTCTAGTTACACTGCAGCTTATGCTTCAAGCAATAATATGCGAGTTTATTTCTACTATTATTCTAGTGAAACAGAATTAAATGCATTACATATTATTCTATTTCTCAATCTATGTATTCCATATATGTTCAAGTTCATTTATATATCTAACCACACAACTTATATATGTCTGAATGTTTGGAAACATATCTTTCTAGCAGCTTATATGTGAATACATATTTTCTTAGTAGCTTATATGTGAATACATATTTTCTTAGTAGCTTATATGTGAATACATATTTTCTTAGTAGCTTATATGTGAATACATATTTTTCTTAGTAGCTTATATGTGAATACATATTTTTCTGACAAAGTGCAATTTTTTTATATATGTAGAACAATAGAAAACAAGCAAAACCAACAGAAAAGGAGAAATACAACTCCAGACCAGCAACAAATAAACAAAAAGGTGTTTCTAGAAAACACGGTCCACAAACCACAATAAATTAGCTCTTTATTCCAGGAAACACTCAGGACCACACAAAAGTATTAACGCTGACAATTTCAAATACGTTTTCGTTCACCAAGACTTCATCAGATAATATCATTCACTTAATGCAAGTCCTTAAATACACAAAAGTTTTAAAAATCACCCAATAGAAACTTGATATCTATTAATAACAGCCAAAGAAATAAAGAAACAGAAGCACCTTATTCTAAACATCCTCATTACACTTAATACAATACTAAGAATATGTTAAAAATATTAAAAACCTCAAACTTTAAAATACTCAACATTAAAAAAATCACTTTATACATATTATAAGAAATATATTTATGTTCTTATATATATTAAATATCTAAACATGTATAAAATAAAATAAAATAAAATTATTTCATTCAACATTTTCAATGCATTGCTACCCTTTAGTGGTTATAACTGGAAATAAAAGCTTTAAAAAAGTTTAAAAAGATTTTTAGAGTTTAGCTGCCCTTAATTTCAATAATGGTGAAAGGGAAATACTCTCATTCAAGCCAGGATACCTCCTAGCATCCAACAAAACCTGCCAATATAATTCTTGATATTCCAAACGGGTTTCCCAAGAGCCCCCCCAGCATCAATAGGAATAACTTCCAACACAAAAAATAAAAAGTTTGCTTGGGCACAATTTTGTGAATGTTTGGATAAGGCATTTTTATCATTCCTTTTACCTATATCATAAAAATGCTCATAAATGGACCTTTTCGGACATCTTTCTGTCTTCCCTACATAAAAGGTGCTACAAACTTTGCATATTACTAACTAAACTAAACCCTAGTGTTACATTTACTATAATAAATGCTTTTAAGAGTCATATTCCTAGCTTTAATATACACTTGGTCAACATTAGCTATATGATTACACTGGGAGTATGCCCCACATCTATAGGTACCAAATCTCTTACCCCTAGATGTAGTACTCCTCATCTCAAATAATTCCTTCAAGTTGGTACCTTTTTTAAAAATAATGTTTAAAGACTTGTTTTCCACCCCCTTAAGGTCAGTGAATGACCTAAATCTATTCCACTCTCTGACCACATCCACCACCATATCTGAGTCACTGTTATATTCCATTGTGAATGCTCTACTAAATCTACTATCATTTTTCTCACTAGTGGCAAACGTAGATTCATCACCTTTGCCTAAAATGGGCATAAATCTTGCCATCTGCTGATCTTTAACATACCTAGTGGTGTCCTCTATTAATTTAACTGGGTATTCCCTCTCCAAGAAAAGAAAAGTTTTTCTAGGAAGACACATTCTTCCTCAAAGTCTTTATCTAAAGAAGTAAGCCTACTAGCCTACTAGCTCTTACCAATTGCCCCTTAAAAATATTCTTCTTCTGTACATATGGGTGGGCACTCTCAAAGTGAAGATACGAGTTTGAAAAAGTCTCCTTTCAAAAGACGTTCAATTTTATTCTCCCAGCTATCCTAATGATACTCACATCCAAACAATCTACTTTATTAAGAGTAATTGAACTTGTAAATTGTAAAAAAAAGTAGTAGTTGTGTTTAAATACTCTAAAAATTATTTTAACTTCTCTTCATATTCCTTCCAAAAAATGCAAATATCATCAAGAAATCACTTGTATAAGATCCAACAATCACAAAATCTAGAGTTGAAAACATGTTGTTTTCCCACCAGGCTAAGATAATGTTGGCATATGTGGGGGCACAATTGGCCCTCATAACCCCCCCTCAACTGGTAAAAATACTCACCACCGTAATAAATATAATTCTTTTTTAATATCAATTCCATAAAAGAATAACTTGTAGTTCATCACTAGAAATATTACATTTATCTACCAAAGCAGCCTCTAGCCAATTTAATCCACATTCCTGGGGTATTACTGTGAATAAATCTTTGATATCCACTGTCACAAATAAAATATCATCATAAACCTGGTTTAAATCAATTCCCTGAAGGAATTCCCAGGAATCTTTTTAAGAATAGTTTTTTTCTTACCCCAGTACTTTTCTTCATTTTACATCCATGTATTTTGTTAAAGGTGCAGTCTTGAAGCCTTCAGCAGACACAATAGGTCTGAGAGGGGGATTATGTTGAGCCTTGTGGACCTTAGGGATCCCAAACATGGTGGGTATTCTAGGTAAGGCACATGTAAAAAATTGAAAGTTTCTATATTAATTTGTCCTTCCAAAAGTAGATCATTAAGGGCAAACTCAATTTTCTTATAGGCCACATGAAGCTCATTCCTAGAAACCCTATTGTAAGTAAAGGAATCACCTAAAATGTCCTGCATTTTTCCTTCATACATAACCTGGTCCATATGGACAGATCCCTCTCCCTTGTCTGGCTTCATAAACCTAACCTGTGAATTCTGCTGAAGTTCACCAAGTACCGTTTTCTCTTTTTGACTCAAATTATATCTTCTAGATTTACCTATAACTTGTCTTAGTTCTTTTTCCACTTACAACTCAAAATTTCTTAAATGGGAGTGTATTGGTGTGTTGTATTCACTTTTACACTTCAAACAGGACTGTAATTCTGTGTTAGCCTTTCCTTGAAATACAACCTTCAAGTTAAGCTGCCTAATAAACATTTTAAAATCCAATAACAACCTTACAGTATCACACTTTCTATATGGTACAAACTTAAAACCTCTGGATAATAAGCTAAAATGATCTACAGTTAATTCCACACCACTATAATTGAATATATTGTAATTTTTTTAAGTGTATATATATTGTCATTACAAAGAATTTTTTCTGATGTACTTATAAGTGACCCAGTCACCCTCAATTCATTAGAAACTTCATCAAAGACTAATAACGTGGAAATCTCCCCTTCCTCCACTATTCCCCTCTCCTCCCTCCCCTCTGAGCCTGATGGTAATATTGAGGGGCCTTCTGGTTCACCAACCTTTCGGAACATCGGAGAAGGGGATACTCTAAAGGGTCCTAGTGATTTATCTCGTCTAATGCTTCATCATTCTTCAGAACCTCTTCCAAATTACCATTCTCAGCATAATTTTCCCAAATTTAACACTAATAAAAAACATTCTCCCCATAATTTTCCCAAATTTAACACTACTATTTTTTCTAGGTGCAGGGTAGCATCGCTCCTCCTTGTATTCTAAAATATCCCTGCTCAGTTTTTTAATCTTCCTTTTAATATTAACTGAATATAGAATTCATCAGTTTTATCCATCTTACAGTAATATTTAATTTTTTTCTGTCTCAACAGAATGTAACAAATCATTAGTAATAAAATTATTAAGGTGCTCTATAACATTTTTTAATTCATTCATTCTTATTTCATTTTGCTTAATAACAATTTTAACAACATCAAGCCACATCTATTAAATATTTCCATAAGTTCTTCATGTAATTCAGAGCCATTGTCAATATTGTTGGTAATTTAAACACTCTCAAACCTTTGGGGACAATCCCCCTCCTCAGGCATTCCCTAAGTTATTTGTTGTCTATGTTCAGAGCTTTAAATTTCTCCAACACATCAGCTAATTTATTAATGTTATTTCTATATAAATCACTGTTTCCCTTGTTGCCAAGGGTATTGGTATTAACATCCTGATTAAAATTAATGTCTACTTTGTTATTTAACCAATCAGAGAGATTTCTTCCCTGTTTTGGATTTACATTTACATATATTATTACAGTCACCTCTGTTTGTTTGACTAGACGTCCGTCCATTGCTGTCATTTCCACCACTTATATTTGCTCCATTTTACCCTGAAAGTAAAAATAAACTAGGAGTGTCCAAAATGTTCAACGAACTCTGTCCAACTTGGTTAGTATCTCCATTAGAACGCCGTTTTTCTCTAACAGCCACTGCTGTTTGCCCACTGCCATGCAAGGCTTCCTGGTTTCTGGGTAAACATGAGCACAGTACAGAAGCTAACCTCATACAGATTGGAGTTAGTAAATCAACGAGCTGGCAAAGCTGCCCAATGAGCTTTCTTGTTTCACCAACATCATCCCTCCTCTCCCTTGGAGACCGTGGTGTAGAGTCAGTCTCTTCCATTCCCCAAAATCACAAAAATGACCAAAACCAACAGAGAAAGGGAAATACAACTCCAAACCAGCAACAAATAAACAAAAAGGTGTTGCTAGAAAACACACTCCACAAACCATGATAAATTAGCTCTAATTTAGCTAGCTAATTCTAACTAGCAGCTAAACTCTAAAAATCTTTTAAAACTTTTTTAAAGCTTTTATTTCCAGTTCTAACCACTAGAGGGTAGCAATGCATTGAAAATGTTGAATGAAATAATTTTATTTTATACATGTTTAGATATTTAATCTATATAAGAATATATATATATATATATATATATATATATATATATATATATATATATATATATATATATTATTTTTATAATATGTATAAAGTGATTTTTTTTTAATGCTGAGTATTTTAAAGTTTGGGGTTTTAATATTATTTAACATTCTTAGTATTGTATTAAGTGTAATGAGGATGCTTAGAATAAGGTGCTTCTGCTTCTTTATTTCTAAGGCTGTTATTAATAGATATCAAGTTTCTACTGGGTGATTTTAAAACTTTTCTGTATTTAAGGACTTGCATTAAGTGAATGATGTTATCTGATGAAGTCTTGGTGGATGAAAACATATTTGAAATCGTGAGCATTAATACTTTTGTGTGGTCCTGAGTGTTTGCTGGAATAAAGAGCTAATTTATCGTGGTTTGTGGACCGTGTTTTCTAGCAACACCTTTTTGTTTATTAACAATAGAAAATAAACAAACTGATTTAAACATGTTACCCAATTAACCAGAAAAAAGCTCAAAACTGAGCCCTGTTCCAGCAGTCTTCAATCAAACAAGTTCTAACTGTACACTCCTGCTACTAGGGTGCAGGGGAACCTTCTCCAAAAAAAGATGGCCTGGATCAGTGTTCAAGTTATACAAACAAAGCTAGATTCAGCAGGCCTGAATCTGGTCTAGGATACAGCAACAAGGAGCACCAATTTCAGAAAGAAACAGTTCAAATAAGCGGGTACAATAAGCCTGTGACCAGAAATTCCCAGCTTAGAAGGATAGAATCCAGCCTCTCCTCCCACAAGAGTGCAAACCACAAACCTTCTTAATGTAGAATAACTGGCCTGAAGCCCAAGTGCTTAAACCAGAACTAATACACTTTTAGAATAGCAGACACCGAGCCTTCAATCAGCAATTCCCAGCTTAGAAGGATGTAAGCTACCCGTCCTGCCACAATAGTGCAAACCACAAACCTTCTTAATGTAAAACAACCGGTATGAAGCCCAAGTGCTTAAACCAAAAGACTTAGAATAACAGTTACAATTTCATTCAGGCTACTACCAGGCAGTAATAAATGCAGCAGAATAAATAAAATTGAGTACTTTTAAGAAGAGGAAAAGCAAAATAAAGTAGGTGGAAACACAAATATAGTAAAAGCAGATGAATAAAGTGCAAATTTTTTATTTTTATTTATTTATCTTTTTTTTTTTTAGTAAAGTGCAAGGAGAGAGGAAGGAAGAACCTAAGTGGGTTGGCCTTTTAAATCTTCTCTCTGTATTAAGTGGAGCGAACACTAGACTCAGAACATGATCTCACTGTACTCGGTTAAGTGAGCAAATGAGATGGACTCAGGAGGAGTGTTCAAATACAGACTTACAGAACGGGTGGGCAATTCCACAGCCACTAATGCCAAAACAAGAACAGGGAGAGTGGGTGAGGAACTAACTGGAGAGAGACACACAGCACACTATATTCAGTGAAATACACAATTAGGTAACAGAAAAAATTAAATACAGTATTTTTTGGTACAGCGATAGCATTGTTGCCTCACAGTAAGAGGTTCTCCTGTTCGATTCTCGGCTGGAGTGCCTTGTGTGTGTTGTCTGCATGTCCTCCCCATGGTCAAGTGGCCTCCGAAAGACATGCGTGAATGGGCATGCCTTCGCTGAAGGTTGGGCATTGGGCTGGCAACTCAGCACCATAAAAATCTCCTGCCAATCATTAGCGGACCGGAGTTCCACTGTGGCGACCCCTAACCGGGAATAGCTGAAAAGACAAACAACAACAACAACTTTTAAAACTGCAAGTTTGTACTTAACTTCAGCTTCTAATGCAGGTGATTGTAGCCAACAAAGTCTCTCAGAAGTTGAGCATAAAAAAAGTGTTTAATATAGTTTTCAAGACAACTTTGTTGTTGGGTACATAGTAGCGAATATTGATGACATATTGATGTTAAGTAGACCTCCCTACCACTTTATCAGTAACTCAAGTGTATCCACCCAACCAATCACAGGCTAGTGTTTTGTCACCTCCCACAAATACAGACCACATGTAAAGTAAAATAGATTCCCCTATACTACAAACACTCCTTACACTTGCTTGTTACCTAAAAGAATATTCATTTATTTACTAGCTCATGGAAACACCATATCAAGTTACACTCCAACCTTATTCCTCTTTATATTTGCCATTTTACCTGTACCACCCATTAGTCAAGCTCTGAACCCTTACACCCAAACACCTACCATTATTATAAATACAATTTTATACCATAAACCTCCATCATTTTTCAGACCTACTCTTGTCAAATCCTCACCACCCATAATTAGTCAGTGCAGCACTCTAGCAGGATCTAATAACAAATACCTAAGTCTCAGGCACCTGTATACCATTGCCTTGATGCCAGTGACAGAAACACCTTTTAGTCTGGATTGGCTGCCATTCATGTTGTGGAGCTGCTGTCCCTTGCCTGAACTCATACCCAAGTTCAAGCAAGGTAAGTGCAGTGTCTGTGTGGAGGGAGCGGGAAGTAGGAGGGGACTATCTTAAGGGTTCAGGTAGTCATCAGGAGATAGACTGAGGTTTAGGAGGAGAAAGGGAGTTTTAGGGTTAGGGAGTAGAAATGACAATTAGGATTAGGAAGGGGTATTGGAGTTTTAGGTTTAGGGAGCAAAAGTTGAGTTGAGGTTTAGGGAGCAATCAGGGACATCAGGGATAAGGAGCTAGAGCTGAAGTTTAGGTTTAGGGTGTAATTGGAAATGTCATGTTTGGGGAGGGGTAAGTGGAGTTTTATGATTAGGGCTAGGAACTGGGTGAGAGTTTTAGGGTTAGAGTTAGGATTCTTGTAGGTCTGTACACTTTAATAGTGTTGGGTGGTGGGAGGCTAGATAATTAAGTATGATCAGGCTAGTGGGACACAGGACTGTTGCAATGGGCATGTGGTCATGAGCTACTACATGTGAGCACTTGCAGAAGATGCATAACAGCAGAATATATAAAAAGACCACCGACACCCACCTATTTCACAAATTCCTAAAATCCTCTATATGCTTCACTGCCCTACTACACATCCTCCATTTTTGAGACGATATTGAATCCAGCCCAGGAATCAATCAGCCTTTGCAAAGCCACCCATTTTCCAAAATCGCAAATAACCTCCAGTTAGAAGATTTCAAGTCTGCATAAACTAAAGCACTGCTGGGGATTTCCTACTGAGTGAGAAAAGTAAACGCGTATACTTTTGCCTGTGACTTGCTTATAGAGTTGTTTTCAGATTTACCTGCTACATTTTGTTTTCATGTTGTACGAAATCTGCTTGGCCTGGTGATTTTTTTTCCAAGTGAGATCTAGACACTTACATTATCTATACTGCACATGTCACATGTTTTTTTCATTGGTTAAATTGTCTCTTGAGTGATACTTAAATACACTGCAAATTTCTGGGCCTTTATCTTTTCTAAAAAGATTTCAAGCCTGCATAAACAAAAGCACTGCTGGTGATTCCCTACATAGTGAGGAAAGTACACCTATATTTTTTTTTGTCTGTGACTTGCTGATAGAGTCGCTCTCTGATTTACCTGCTCCATGTTTTCTGTTGTAAGAAATCTGCTTGGACTGGTGTTTTTGTTCTATGTGAGAGGTAGACAGTTAGATTATCTGGACTGTCCATTTCACATGTTTTGGTTAAATCATCTCTTGAGTGATAGTTAAATACATAGTGAATTTCTGGGTCCTCTTTTCTAAAACGATTTGAAGCCTACATAAAGTAAATCACTGCAGGTGATTCTCTGGTAGTTTTCACCACCCACCCTCCTGTTTGTTGATCTGCTTTTTATACCTGGTTATTTTTAGCTGCCCACCCCTACTGCAAATTAAACTTAATAAGCTCCTCCCTTTCTACATTGCTGTTTATATCTTGAATTATTTATTTACCTTTCCTTGTGTTTAATTAAAAAAGTGCATTTTACCTCATCTTTATCTGTTCTACTGACTTACTTTCTCCAAATTCATTATCTAGATAGCTGTTAGATAAAGTAGAGTATTTTTACACTCTAGCAAACACTTTTATACAGCAAGAAGTCAGTGGATTTTTCATCTAGTGCTCTGGGAGGTGGACTGGTCTGTTTAGGTTGGAGAAACACTTGAGTTTTCTGCAGACCATTTTATTGGCTGGAAAGCTTATTAATCAGGTTATCTTATTTATAGTGTCTTTATAAATTCTGTACAATTGAGTGGATCTTGGTTCATTTATACAAAGCAAAGTACTTTTATTGAATAATCACACTTTTATAAGTTGTTTAAAGTACACTGCTGTATCCCTATTTTATACATTTGTTTGTGGTAGCATTTCAATCTAGATACACCTTTACTGTGCTTTTACAATAGGAGGACTGGGATTATTCATCTAGTGGCAGTAGGTGCTTACCTGGTCTATCTGAGCTGGGAAGCACACAAAAGGATCTAAGTATTTTTTGCACTTATATACTGTGACTGCACTTTAGCAGTTGAAAAAAAAAACTGTACTGTCTGTTGCTGCTTTAAGTAGTTAATTGCACTGTATTACATGATATCTGTTAGTTGTAGGACTGTTGTAGTTAGTCTGTGTAGTTTTGTTACTGTTGGGTTCCAAACCAGCTATTCTACATTAAAAATGTGTTTTTCTGCACCCTTGACAGAAGTGTGCTGATCTAACCCATCTCTGTTGGGGACTGCTTGTAGAAGGCTTATTGTGCACTTTCCTGACTGGTAGTTAGCTTAAAACTTATTTCTTTTTGCTTGTTTTTAAGCCTCACATTGTGAGGTGCTGCTCTTTGCCCAGAGGTGGTTAGCAGTGCCCTGTACAGATGCAAAAGCCTAGAGGCTCAGTTTTTCCCTGAACAGCTGTCAGTGAAACCATTTCAAGCTTTTCTGCTGATGTAGGAGCAACTCAGTTGCACACTGAGCAGCACTGACTTATTGAACACCCATAGACTATACAAAGTATGGGTCTCTCTTGTAGTCTCAGTGCTACAAGTGCAATCTTGTCAAATGAAACCATTCCTTTCCCTAATAAAACATCCAGTAAGATCCTGTTATCATGGATGGGCAATCTCCCATCCAGCATAAGAGACATGGGCATCCTGAGGCAATGTAGCAATTGTCTCGTGTATACCGGCAATCACTTACTCCTGAAACAAATACAGTATGTGAAAGATGTAGTTACACTATGAAGTTGAAGGCAAGACTCTCACATAAGGATGAATCAAATGTCAAACAGGTTGTCAGTACACACACACACACACACACACACACACACACACACACACACACACACACACACACACACACACACACACAAACACACTTCCTGCACTAAATAAGGACACAACACATAAACCCACATATATGAAGGTACTCACTAGTAACTTGCAAAAAGATCAAAGGCCTCCCAAACTGTAAACACTTAAAGATAACATTGAGGGGGGGACAATCACAATACATAACACACACACCAGTGTCTCAACAAATAAGCTCATAATGCATAATAGCCCAGAACGTAATGCATAGGTCATAAGTGATTCCATTGTGAGACACACAGATGTTCCCCTCACCAGGCTGAATAAGGAGCAAGCTATATTTAGCTGCCTGTCAGGTGCCAGGATCTGTCATGTCACTCAAGCACTCAAGTCACTCAACCACAAGTACTGTTACAACTCTGTCATAGTCCTTGTGGAGGGTGAAAGACTTGAAACGTACCTCACTGGGCTATATGAAGAGTGATATTACTGAGCTCTCAGATAATGTGTGACAGGCAGGTATAAGCTTAGCTTAAAGCAATATTCTACCTTCTCCAAGGATATGACACAATACAATTATAAAATGATTGATTTTAACAACTGGCTTACCTTCTGGTGTCAGTCCAAGGGAATCCATTATCTGTCAGCCTTGGAAGATATGGTCAACAGGCCATGTTGCTTTGCTAGAGATGGTCTGCACCTGTCACCTCTAGGCTTTCAGATACTGGCAAAGGCATTAGCAACCCCTATTGTGCCTTTTAAGCAGAGTAAAAAAAAAACATCCTCTCAACATCACAAAATCCTCTCTAGATAAACTCAAGGTACTGGTGTTTAATGCTAGGAGTTTAAACAAGAAACTGCACTCAATGAAAGCACTCCTTACTTTGGAAGATGCTGATGTCTGTGCTGTCACCGAGACATGGTTCAAAGGTGCAGAAAGCACCATGTCTATGTAGCTCTATAATGCCTTCCATACATTTAGACCACAAACTGAACATGAAAGAGCCAAAGAAGGAGGTGTATCCATCTTCATTAAGGATAAGTACACCTCTAGACCACACACAGATGAGGGAAAGTCAGTACATACAGCTTACCTTGACTTGGCAAAAGCCTTTGACACAATTCCCCACTCAGGCATCATCAAAAAGATAACACAACTTGGTGTAAATCCCTATCTCATCAGGTGGGTGGCCAGCTGGCTCACTGATAGGACCCACATGGTCAAAATAGGTGCCACTACCTCCGATAGCAGACGTGTCACTAGTGATGTCCCACAGGGATCTGTCCTGTGACCCGTATTATTTTGCATCTACTTCTCAGAGGTCCAGGCAAAGACAAAAGGCCTGTGGCTGACCAAGTTTGTGGACAACTGTAAGTTGGGTGCTGTCATTGACACTTCAAATGATGTTAACATACTTCAAGATGGTCTCACAACAATACATGACCAGTGCCAAAGTCATGGCCTTATGTTGAATGCAAAAAAATGTATTAGCACACCATTTTGCAAAAACATGGCCTCTACTGATTACCACATTAACAGCAACTCCCTAAGCACACAAAATGTGGTGAGATACCTGGGCACACAAGTTGACAACAATCTGACATTTGACTCATGTAGCGGCAGTGGTCATAAAAGCCTTTTCCTAAGTTCATCTCATAAGTAAAGGGATTACATCCAGAAAAAAGGAGGTTATTACCTCTCTATACTCCTCCCTCATTGGGCCAATAATTGAGTAAAATATCCCATTTGGTATGTACCTCTCCAAACACCTGCACCAACTGGAAAGTCCACAGAAACACCTCACAAAGAGAATCCATGGCCTCCAATGCCTGTCCTTTATGGACAGGCTTATACCACTATCACACTGCTCTGTATCATACAGATTGCTCTGAGATGATCTGTCTCTCATCTATAAGGCAATCTCAGGTCCTGCTCTATTAGAGATGCTCCATATCTGCAAGTCTAACTTCTTGCGTAGTACCCATTCGAAAGGCTAAAATCTAATATGTGACATTAGCAAAACCTGCTGGAGAGACAGGTTTGTCTCTTAGAGGCTGCCCTGTCTCTCTGGAACAAACTCCCCATACACATCAAACAAAGTACGTCGCTGACCCTCTTCAAGTGCAACCTTGATGAGTGGATGGGTAACCACAAATTTGTCCCAGGGGTTCAACCTGTGTCCCTCACTGACAGGAGTGACAGGTGCTGATTGAGGTTTCTTTTGGGGGATAAACTCTTGGCTAGGCTTGTAAGTGCCTCAGAGCCATTATCCTAGTAATCTCCTATGATCCTATGATCTAGACTGGTCAAACAGTATGACTCTCTTGAGTTACTCAATGTCCAATTAACTATAGGCAAAGCCCCCTACCAAGTCACAGCTAGCTATAGGTCTCCCACTATGAAATAGAAAAAGCATACCCCATACCTGGGCTTACTAGAGCCACGTGCCATACATCCCAACACCTTACTCATTGCTGATTTTAATTATCCTACCATCAACTGGGAAACACACAACCACAAGCATGCTGGCTCAGTGGTCCTTGGACATTGTCAATGCAAATGCTCTGGAACAGCTATTCAGTGCAACCACAAGAGGCTCAAATGTCCTGGACATAGTACTCACTAAAATGGGAGAGCATTTCACCCCCCCCCCCATGTGATGTTCTCCTGGATAAGATTGGACCATAAATCAGTCTTGGTTGGTGTAATTATAAGACCAAATACCCCATCAAACTGAAAAACACTTAAGACTTTATCAATTACGTCCTACTAAGAGAGGGTATACAAAGTTTCAAAGCCCCCTCAAATGCAGATAACATGGACTCCTATGCAGAGGTGTACACCAAAGACCTGTATAACCATTTAAGCAGTTATATAGAATTGGCTGTACCCAACTGGATTAAAACCAGGTCTTGCTGAAAAAATAAGTCACCTTGGTGGACTCCTAGTGTAAACAGGCTGTACAACAAGAGAAAGAAAATAATGTCCAAGAGCAAAAAGGAACTGGCTCAGCACTGCAAGAAATCCCTCTCTAGGTTAAACTAACAAATTAGAGATCTTGTCAAGTCCTCCAAAGCTAATTACAAATCAAAAATAGCCTCCCTAGCTAAGGATAATCACAAAACATTCTTTAACTACATCCAAAATCTAAAAGGGAATACCCACCTATGCAATGAACTATTTGTGGATGGCACCACCCGTACTCAACTAGAGGTAATAGCCAACTTGCTAGCTTTGGTGAAAACTTTACCCCCCCCTCCATGTCCTCTCCAGTTATCCCCAAAGCATACTTGCCACCATTCCTCAGCCTATTAACTCAAGAGAGCAGGTTATTTCTGCACTCTCTAAAGCCAAAAACACATCATCAGTGGGACCAGTCGACAATCCAGGATGCCTTTTAAACAACTTAAAACATGACCTAGCAGATCCACTTCGATCCCTGTTTAACCATAGCCTGCAAACTGGCAATGTTCTGGGGAATGGAGGACAGCAACAGCAACCGCTCTGCACAATGGGAGACAATCAACCAACCCTGGGAATTATAGGGCCATAAGCTTGACTAGCCTCATCTGCAAGGCAATGGAAAGAAGCATTAAGGACCTTATTAACAAGGACATAGGTAATCTCCAAACTCTGAACCCAACCCAGTTTAAATTTGTTAAAGGTAGATCATGCCTATTATACTTGGTTAACTTCTTCAAAAAAGTCACCAATGCCCAGAATGAAACAACGAGAGTACATACTGCTTATCTTTACTTAGTCAAGGCGTTTGACACAATCCCCCACTCAGGTATTATAGAGAAACTTTCCCAGTTGGCAATTAACCCCTACACTACCAGATGGGTAGCTAACTGACTCTCTCACAAGACACATGCTGTCAAAGTAATACCACGGTGTCTGTACTGGGCCCATTACTGTTTTGAATTTATTTTATGGAAGTCCAAGCAAACTTGGTTGGCCTGTGGCTGACCAACTTCACTGGCAATTGCAAATCTGGAGCAATAACTGAGTCCCCCAAAGATGCAAATATACTGCAGGCAGGGTTAATTCAGACAAATAATTGGTGCCAAAGCCATGTATTAAAGCTAAATACAAAAAAATGCATTATTTTTCCCTTTGGAAAAACTGACATCCCTGTTAATTACATTAAAAACAGCACCTCCCCTAAGAGTAGATCAAAAGATCATCATGAGCACAACTGGCTCTCCATCAATAATAGCAACAAAAAGTGCAGACAGTTAACTATTGCAGCTGCCACCTCACTCCCCACTACTTTTAATGCTTTCTGTCTGCTTACCTAGGGTATAATGAAACATTCTCAATATAAACCAACCTTCTCTTTCTGGATGATTCATTCATTTACTCAGAATTGATCAATGCTAAGTAGCCATGCTGCTGATTGTGTATATTTTACACTATATTTGACAAAGTGCTAGTCTTGAAACACCTGGGATAACTACATTTTGTTTTGTTATTGGGTTGTTGTGATAGCTCTACACTTATTTTTGATATTTATTGTAATATGAGTGAGATTTGTTTGGTTAAGTAAAGAAAGAACATATTGATCAGTACTGCAGTAGCATTAGCTATGTGGGTTATATCCTGCCAAGGATACAACAGCCAGACAGCTTCCAAAGCTTCAGTACGTCTTCCACACATCCAAACTGTCAAGCAGCTCAAGCTGAGTTGACTGAAGGACAAAAATGGTTGTGAAGTCCTTCAAGGGTTTACTGTTGTCAGAGTACACTCCTCTGAGGCTTTCAGGCAGTTGGCTTATGCTTTCCTTTTATGAGCAGATAAGTTCCCTTTGGGACAAAAAAAACTTCCATTTTCTTAATTTTGTTGATGTTTTACCACTTTCCTCTTTGGGAAAGCTATTTTAAAGCTAGTACTGTGTTTTAAAGAACTGTCTGGAGACAATAATGTACTTTTTAAAGGAGTACTAGTTTTTATTGGTAGTATAAAAGTAGTGTAAAGTAAATGGAAATATTTTTCTGTGGAGAAATTGTGTGTAGTTTTCATTTGTGGGGCTGCCATATTGTGTTGAAGTACTTTTTACTATATTTGTGAGTTGGTATTGTTTATCAGGAATTACTGCTTTTCTTTCATGGAAAAGAGGCACCATTTTTGGCTTAAACATTGAGCAGACTACCAGACTTATGGTCAGTCCTTCTTCCAGCTAAAAAAAAAAAAAGTTAAGCAAACAGCCATTGATACCAGAGCAGGCTAGCAATTTGCCTTAGCTATAGGTGGGTAACTCTGATATGGCCATTTCTTGTACCTAAGACTTGTTATCTTTTGCCCTGGATCCCTCTGGTGTAGTACCTACAGCCACTATGGACTGAGACTTAGCCATGTACTCTGTGGCTGTTGAGGTCCCCACAGTGGGCAAGAGAGAGACAATCTTCTTGGTACTGGGACAGGAAACAGGGAAGGTTTCTCTATTATGTCAGAATGTTGTACCAATCCATGGGGAACCAGCTGCTGCCATTAACACAATTGGTCCCATTTTTCCCATAAAAAAAAAAAAAAACAGAAAACCAAGAGTGTATCTACTCCTCCTCAAATTTCTTGGGATAGGCGTAAATTACTGGGTCTGGCTTAGGGTTTAATTCAGGCTATTGATAATTCTTGTAAAGGAAGAAGGGACTTGTTTTTTCCTGAAAAGATTCAAGATTCTGAATCTGAGCAGGACGATAAAAGGCCGGATACATTTTTTCCTCATATTTCTGATTCAGACTCGGAGGAGAGCTTAGAGTCTAATTCTCCCAGCAGGTGGTTCTCTTTCTATGAGACTATTTCTAGAATGTTCCAATGTTTTCAATGGGAGAGCACTGAGTTTTCTCAGTTCCCCAGAAAATGCTAAGAGGAGTCACACAAAGAATTTCTGGAACTCACACTCATTCCTCCTATTCTCTCTGCTTTAGAGAATGTGTGTGTTACTGCCTGCAATTTTCCAGATAGTCAGCCAGCTATCTCTAAAAACACAGATAGGATGTATAAAGTTCCTCAGTCTATTTCCAAACCTGACCTAGCAGCAGTAGCTTTAGTTGATCCCACTGCTGCTAAGCACTTAGTTAATTCCAAACCTACTCCTTCTGATAAGGATGAGAAAATTAATGATAGTGATGGAAAAAAAATGTGTATACTTCTGCAACCTTAATTTTCTAAATTTTTACTTGTCAGGTTCCTATGTTAAAGTTTGTTCTGACAAATTGTGAAACTATATGAAATGTACTTCTACTCACTGTTTCCAGAGAGTGTTTGTGGATAACTCTGTTGATGCTTTGCCCAGGTATGTGACTACTGGCTCTGTTTTACAGAGGTTTACATGACTGTATCCTCCAAACCTTCCACATGATGTTAAAAATGGGATTTTACATTCTCCCTTGGATAGAGATTTAGTGTCAGGCCGCTGTGTTTTTATGTGATCATAAAGTGTGATGAAAGAGGCAAGCTGATCCAGAGAATCTCTAAGATTTTCCAGTCCTCCTTTTCCAAATTGTCCAAGGGATTTTCTGTCATCTCATCTAGTTTTATCAAAAATGTAGATTAAACAGACAATAAAATTTAGGTACACAGACGTTTAAGAAGAAGTGGTTGGACGTTCCAAAAATAAGTCTTAAATCTCCCAAAAAGACAGTCCAATAGGTCTGAATGACTATTCAAGAGACTTTCTGACCCCCTTCCCACACTGGAACATTTTTTCTTCCAGACAGTCTGAATCTCCACTTCTCTTTTTGGTAACAGATTGCTTCAGACAAATGGATTCTGAAAATCATTCATCAGGGTTAAAGATGGTAGTGGAAGGAAATTGCTCCTTTCTAGGGTTTTCATCCTCCAGAAAAGACTCTTTTATTTCCACCTTTTATTCATTACATGCTGTCCAAAGCAGTGATAGAACAGGTTCCTCCTTCCCAGATGGGGAAGGAATCTTATTTAAGGATAATGTTTGTGCCAAAGAAAGAAAATGGGTGGAGACCAATTCTGGATCTTTCTTTTCTAATCCTCTTTGTCATATTGCCCAAATTTAAAATGACGCCACTTTACAATCTGTTACCTTTTCTTCCTTTTTCAATTTTCCTGGTAACAATAGACTTAAAATATGCTTTTCATAACATCCCTATTCATCCAGACTTCAAATGTTTCTTAAGGTTTTGTGTGTTTGCATCACTTTATCAGTTCTCTGCCTTAACCTTTGGACTATCTACTGCACCAAGAGTGTTCAAAAAGTGTCTCGCTTCAGTTATAACAAATTGAAGGCAAAAGGGTATCCATATTTTTCCCACATTTAGATGACTTTTTTATCTTTGCAGAGTATTTTTTAAACTGTCAGGTATCACAGTCTTGGATGAGGGATCTCTTAAACAAGCTGGCATTCCAAGAGAACATTCAAACGTCTTCCTGACTCCCTCACACAGGATTATGTTCTTGGGCTCTCAGCTGGACAAGTAAGATCAAAGAGCTTTTCTTCCACAGGAAAAATCAATCTTTATTTAGATATATTTCTATGGTTTTCCATTCAGACATCAGTCACTCTACAGGCATCCTATAGTCCTTCACAGCAAAATTGCATTGCAGACAAGCTGAGCAAGACACAACAACCCCTTTCCTTGTCCTTAATTAGTGCAGTAAATTGTTGGATCTTTGTGGAACAAGGAGGTAATGTCATCATGCTTCTAGTTAGTTTCTGTGTGAGAGGTCCTGATGCTGTTGCTGAGAGTCCTAATAGCATTTCTAGGTCATCAATCTATATTTAATGTTTAGCATTATGGTGATTCAGTGTCACACATGATACATGCAGACATGCTGAAAACACAGCTTTTTCAAACATCTGACTGTTACACGCTGGGTAGGTTGTGTAATTCTACTGTAGATGAGGACAGAAGGGGTCTCCACAGAATAAGCACTGTAACTGAATGTCTGATAATAACGAATTTCCATTGGTGATCAGTGTTGCAGTCAACATATTGTAATGTGCTGGATATTCTCCTGAAAAGTGATTACACTCAGCATAATGGGCATTGTGAGTAATGGCTCTAGACAGTCTCTGTAACATTTGCATTATATAATGATGGGAAAGGCTTTCCTTGACAGCAACATTTTCTAACATATAATGGAGTAAGAGGAGCCTCAGACTATGAACACTTTTTATAGTTTATATGGCAAGGCTTACTGCTTGTGCACTGTTATGGAGTTACAGTTTTACTACATACTCTGATTATCAAGCACCAACTACAGCCTGCAACAATGGCTGACACTAAGCCCTAGTGATGACATCAAGTGTATTTAGTATATAAACTGCCTTTCTACCATTTGGTTAGCAATATTTAGTACACAAATGGAAAATGGTAAAATTAGGATAATAATGCTTGCACCTCCCACTGCACAGCTTTCTGTAAGCAATCTTTATTATTTTCATGAATCACACACAATAACTTTTTTTGTTTCTATATCTAATGTTTTGACTTTTTAAAGCATGCATTAAAAGTGCATACTTTTTCAATGCCTGCATGCTTATGGATGTATGAGGGCTTGTTAGAGACAGAATAATGAAAAATGTAATAGGCCATTCTTTGACAGGATGAATTGTGTTTTAGGCAGTGCTTTACATAGTGATATAGAGAATGTCATTGGCCATGGCTTTCTTAAATAAGAATTTTAGGCCATGCTCAACACTGTTCAAAATATTACGTTACAGATTATGTTTACTTACATAATTGAAGGAATTCAATCATATTTGGTACACAGAGTGAACAGTGATATTAGGGAGCAGGAGAGACAATAGTATTTCAAAAACATTACATCATGATTAAGGTTACTCAACAGATTAAGTTGTACCAACATGAATGAGCTCCGAATGTTATGTTCACTAATGCTGTCTCAAACCAAGTGTGTTACGGAAGAAGCCCAGTGAAGTGCCAAGGTATTCAATGTTTTAATGTATGTTTTGATACGGTAGTTGAATTGTATTTTATGTTATTTATGATAGTTATAGGGGCAAAAATTCCCCCACAATAGCTAGTTAGTTTGGATGTGACTTTAGTTTACAGCTAATAGGGACTTAACAAAGAAATCTTTCGGTATATTTATGTCTGCAGTGTTAAAATCAGAGTCACGTGTATTATGCTACATTAATTGTGCTGAGAGATGATTGTTAAAGCTAAGTGACTGACATTTAATTTTTTTATACATTTTTAGATTGCATCACTTGAAATATTACTGTATAGTACGTCAAATTGTTCTTAGACATACTGGTTTCCCAATAGCAGTGGTAGTGTTTTATGAAGCTGAGTCTGAACAGTGCTGTGTAGGGTTTTATGTTCCTGCTGTTTGACTTTCCCTCATCACATGGCTCAGCTGATGGAAAATGCTGAAGTTTGCTTTGTTTCTTAGCAATGGAGTACAGTGGATAAAGGTGCTGACTAGGACTTCGAAATTAACTGTGATATGCAAAAGAAAAGCAATGACTATCGTTCCAGCTTCAGGTGTGTAGCTGGTAAAATCACCTGATCAGTTTCATGTTATGCGCTAGCTCTGTTAAAATATAATGCTGTTGTTGGTAAACACATGTCCTGCATCACTTTTGAAGATATAATAGTAAGTATATCATCCATACCTGCAAATGAATTGCCATCTCAGACAACCTTAAGTCAGACTGTCTGATGTATAAGGAAAACAGAAGTTACAAGTTTCTTTTTTCTTGTAGCATGCTTTCTCCATGCGTTTCTTCATTACTTTGGTACTAGTATCTGTGCACTGACTGCCTGCTCACAGGAGTGGCCTTAGGTCAACTGGTGCCCTAGGCAAAAAGGCTTCATGGTGCCCCCACCACACCACCTGGTGCCCCCTTCTTGGTCTACCTACAGCAAATAAATACTGGAAAAGCACTCTACTAGACAGGCGTCCTAGGTGGTCACCTAGTTGGCCTATGCCTAAGGTTGGCTCTGCCTGCTCAGTTAAAAGCTCAGTATCAGTGCAAGCATATACAGTGATATGGAAATTGTTAATATGTTCACAGGTAAATACTAAGAAGTCAGTCTTAAAACTGTTATCAGCCTAGCCAGAACACCTTGCATCAAGTGTTACTCCTGCATTATGCAATGGCACATAGAGTAGGCCTGGGGAGAATCTGTGAATGCCATGTAGTCATTGAGGTTAATCTTGAAGGTATGAAGGGCACTATGTTGTTTAATTTGCAGCTGTAGTTTAGTGTTGAGGTGAGGGATACTACTCTGGTAAGAAACAGTCATGCTATTCTGTACTGTTACGTTGTTAATAAAGACTAAGACCTTTCGTATGGGTGTTTGAAGAGCCATTTGTTGTGTGAAGATGTAACAGGTCAAGAATCATTTGGTCTTTCATTGCATGAAAGGCTAAACATTGGTCATCTTGGAGGAGTCTGCAGTTGATGCAATACAAAAACAGTACATCTAAACCATCTGGAAAAATAAGTGACTTGAGGTCCCTGTCTTTTTTTTTTTTGTGCTAGAATCACAAGATCTCTTAAGGTGAGTAATATGTTTTGATGTGTATGCATCGGGGGAGGGGGGTATTTTCTATAAAATGACAGCCCAGACTTCCTTTGATCTGGTTATGATGCCCCCAGTTTTTTAAATGGGCCAGATATAAGAATTTTAACTGCACTGGTGACATGACAGTCAAAGTCTCAGTAAGATATTCATACGCAGTGTGGACTGCATGGCACTATCTACTACATCAGTTGTTTTGAAGTACAATGTTAAGTAGGCAAGATCTAACTTTGTTAAAGCCAAACTGTTGTGGGTCTAGGGCTAAGAGGTTATCAGCTTCAGTGTTAATGAGCTCTGAGATGAGAGATTCCAACTGTCTTACAAATGAGACTGGAAATACCTGTTTCTGTGGTTAGACCATATTTCTATACAGACAGTATGATGGCTGCTCTCCAGAGTTTAGAGATGCAGATGGTGGCTAGACTCTCTCTGAAGAGTTTAAAATGGTGTTCTGAGAGTTCATATTTAGTGTTATTCATCAACCTCTCTGGTATTCCATCATGGTACACTGATGTAGTTTCTTAGTTTTATACAGGGCTGAGAGGATTTGTTCCATAGCAATCATTTGCAGACAAATTGCCTGGGTAAGCTATAGAACAATGAAGACAGTCTTTGGGGGAAATTCAGGACTAAATTTGTCAGATAGGATATTAACTAGTTTTTTGTGTTCTGAATGTGTGATGTAATTTTAGATCAGTTCGGAACTCTGCTGGATGTTGTTCCTTAACTTCCTGAAAAAGTTAAAAGAATGGCTCATAGTTACTTCTGTTGTCTGCGATCATTCTGTGTTTACATTCATAGATCTGTGTTTACATTCAGTGGTAGGCAATTTAAGCCTAGCCAATTTTTTAAAGGTGAGAATCAAAACCTGTACCGTGTGTTGGTGAGGTAAACATGTTAACCATTTTGCCAACCCCCAAACCTGCTTTAAATTTTCTAAATGCATCTTTGAGTTTTATGTTAGGATGCTTGAGTGTCATTTTCTGGTGGGTAGTAAGTAGTCTTCTATCAGCATTTAGTGCCTTTTCCTTTTGCTGTAAAATGCCTTTATACAAGTGTTACACCATGAATGTTTCTTTCTAAATCTCCCCTAGTGTTTAGTATGCATAGAGTCAGATTTCTGTATTGGGAATAGAACTGAGAGGTAAATTTAAATCACTTGCAATGGAGTCAATCTGGTGGGGAGTCCAGTGGAATTCATTTAAATCAGTACAAAGCAGTAGGACATTATATTTGAGAAATTCCTGAATGCAGAATTATTATTTTAAGGATCACTGTCAGCATTTCATTAGAAAACTGTTGATTTGTCATCAGATTTCATGAAAGGAAATGATATCCATGAAGCTGTACAAACTGAGACTATATTAATAAGGCAATATCCAGAATTTTTACTCCCTGTTTGGAGAGTTCACTAACCATTCAAGGTAACTTGCATTTATAAGATCAAGAAAACATTCGGTATGTTTCACTGTTGCACTTTTTGTCATTTAGTTTATTGCCTAATGATTGGAATTAAAAAAAGATAAATATATTTGTTTATAAGTATGTCAGTTAGGGTAATGAGATAGTTTCCAGGGTCGATGGAGGTCAGTATTGGAATTTTGTAGCTTACAATGAAGGAGTCGCTAACTATGTTCATAGTGAGCTAGATTTACAAACTTTCACATTTTGGGTCACAGAGAATTTGGGGTGAAATCAAGGGATCTGTCATGAAGATGGACACTCCCCCATTGCTGACCATTGGTCTGAAATAGGTGCTGAACCTAGGAGCTGAGGGGGTGTCCTGTCAGTTGATGAATAAGGTTCAGGCTGTGCGCAGTAGTTTCACTGGTACAAGGGTTGATTCCCACAGCCCTTATTTGCCTAAAGTGTGATCTTGAGCAAGTCACTTAACCAGACGTTGTTCCTAGATTGCTTCCGGAATGGGATTTTATGTGTCCAGCAAGACCACCCAGTTAACAAATTGATATTATTATTCTGAAACCATGTTTCTGTAACTGCACTTATAAATATGTGTTGATGTTGCTGGAAGGCCTTCATGTTGGGTAACTTTTTTGTGCCTATGTCTTAAGTGATAATCAATAAATGTGTTTAAAAATGAGACTTCTAACATTCTGATATACTGATTTAGGATATCCATCCATCCATCCATCCATCCATCCATCCATCCATCCATCTATTCATCCATCCATCCAGTCATCCACAGCATCTTTTCCCAGTTTTTCACATGAGGTTGGGGTGTCACTTCATTAGTTACAATCATCTGGAGCCACTTTGCATAAAAAAAAAAAAAAAAAAAAAAAAAAAAAAAAAAAAATGGGATGATGGAGACAGAAAAATTCTTAGCCAGTATGCAAAAGCCCTGGTAAGAGACATGCATACCGTCCTAGACCATGTACATAGGTTTGTCAGTCATCTCATCCCAGAAATACACATGTATACTCAAACCCCTTGAAATGACATGTACTAAGGCAATTATTAAAACCAATTATTTTGTTTCGAAGGTAGGCATCATTCAAGGTAATAGCAAAATACCACTTAAGAGCAATATCTTCCATGTCTCAGACAATGCATAGCAATGTCAGTCTTATCCTTCTGCATCTGACATTGGGTGGTGTGCCTAATAAAATTAACCTAACAGTGGCAACCACTGCATCATATTTGGATATAGATATCTAGGAAATATCACAACATCCTAGATCATGGCTCTGGAAAAGACAGCTAACTAGCATCATGTTCTCATACAGCTTAGTGAGGGCAGTATTTATATGATGGCAACAGTCACCAGTTACCAAAGCATTAATGAGCATGGTTACTAATGTAGATTGCTTTTAGTGCTCAGTCTGCTCCCTTTTGATTGGTAGAAGTACATTGGTATATACAGACATTTGAGGTGTCCATAGCAGTCCAATGATCTAGCCTGCTGGCTGAAGACTCTTTGCCCTAATTATAAGTGGCATGTGGGAATGACTTCTTAGTCACTTCTACTTATGCGTTTGTGGTGCGAGTGAGTAGTGTTTATCGAGCAAGTCAACACTTGAGATGATGGCCTCCAAACTAAATAAGTACTTGCACCACTCACATATTAGATCTTCCTGAAAAAGGAATAATGTGTTTATGGAAAGCATGAGGCATTCACTTCACTGTCTCAAAACAAGTGCTATAAGACTGAAGACAGAAGGGACAGGACGTGACAGGTGAGTGCCCTTATGAATTATCACTTAGTCTTCAATATTGTCAGAGCATGCAGTCCAGCTAATAATTCCAGTAAGATATGCAAAACAGCTCACTGCAGTGCAACAAAGCAAAAACAGTTTACTAATCACTAAACACAATGCAATTACACATATGACCATGAGTGATAAGACTGACTGGAAAAATAAAACACAGGCTAGTAAATTCAACAGAGCAATACAGACAAAAAGGGCAAACTTGGGCTGAGCAAAGTGATTGACAGCAAAAAGAAAATAAATAATGTGTATAATAAAGCAATAAAGGCATGGGGGCAAACATTTTGAGCAGAGCACAGTATCTAAAACAAGCTTTGGTGAGTATGACAAAGAAGACCGGGCACTAATTTTGAACAGAATGGTATGGAAATTAAAAGAAAATTAATGCAAAGTTAAGGGAAGATTACAATAAGGTAAAAAGCAATGATTGTTTACAAATCCACTGGTGTAGAGAATGTGCTAAAACTTTCATCCAGGTTACTATATAGCGTCAGTTGTCATACTGCCCTGTGCTGCTGATGTGTGCCACGCAGCTCAGTTCAAACAAGGGCAAACCTACACAATATAGCAGAAATTATTGTAAGCCAACAAGCTAGATCCAGTAGAAATTTTCAGTGCGTAGTAGATACCAGCAAATGTGAAATACTGACAGGTATCACAAGTCTCAGTATTAGCTGACAAAATAAGCACTTCCTGATGTTGGAGGGATCAAATGAGTAATCATTTGTGGTAAACCAGATTCACGGGTGTAATAAACCAGATTCACAGGTGTAAAACTTGTGCAGGTCAGCTTAGACAAGATGCTAACGCCTTACTCCCTTTTTGAAGATGTAATGGTAAGTTTATCTTCCCCGTTATTTGAGATGCTTAAGTCAGATGAAATAACATCAGCAGCTATGTTCATTCTGAATGAGTATGTACCTGCCACCACCTATAGTATTAGAAGCAATATAATTAGTTATGTAGTGAGAGCTACCTACTTCTAGCTTATGTAAAATATCTAAAGAATGTTGTAAGTGTATTGCTTGTCGCTTATATATGGTATACCTGCCAGTTACAAATTGGTATTTAAACACTTACTAGCGCTGTCTTTTCATGATGATGATTAGGTGACTTTCACAGAGTATTCAGCAGTTTTTATGAAGTTTTTGTGAAGAGTTTTTCAGAGCTACATGTAAGCATTGTTTTCTATCATATTGCACATTCATTTTCTAGACTGTGATTAATCTTAACATGTACTCTCTGACTAAAACAAAAAAAGTAACTGAAGTGTGGCATCATCAGTTAAGTAATTTTCTGGAAGTAAATGTTTTGGGATCATTTTGCCCCTGCAGGTTGCTAATCATCATTCCTCTCCCGGCCATCTCATTTGTTCTCTGGTCACTAGGGATGAGAGTTGGATGGGAGTGGCCATCACAGTGGCACCATAAGGATTTTTATTTCTTTCTCTCTCTTTCTTTTGACTTACACCCCTAGCAAAGACCCTCCCATGGCATTCTAGGGTTGGAATGTGCAGTGGACATCTGTGCTTCACTGCCCGTTACATCCACCAGGGGTTGACAGCAGCAGGTCTGCTTCACCAACCCACAACAGGCACTGTGTACTTGTTCTCCCAGTCTGTATCAAGGAATCATACAGGTTTACATGTGTCTAGAATGGGCACCACAACTCCCTAGAAGAACATATTCAGCTTACCTGTCTGTGCAGTGAGGCAT
This sequence comes from Protopterus annectens, assembly GCF_019279795.1. NCBI lineage: Eukaryota > Metazoa > Chordata > Ceratodontiformes > Protopteridae > Protopterus > Protopterus annectens. The sequence goes on along the minus strand of NC_056725.1, from coordinate 1,003,224,031 downwards.
GTGAGGTGCTATTCAAAGTTGGGTCATTGGTTTATCCCTTTATATAACTGACACAGGCTGAGAATAGATTTTAATTTTTTGTCATGTTTATCACCTGCTTTGGTGTCTGAAGTAAACAGAACGGATATAATCTGTGGTTTAAGATGTAACTGTCTACCCTCTGACTCCACCCTAGTAACGGTATATAGATCTTCTGGTACAACTGAGGAGAATTTTAGACAATAATTCCATCTATTCAGATTTGAAGTTACTGAAGGACACAGGAATGAATTTGTAATTTTATAATATATATTAGATATATATATATATATATATATATATATATGTATATAAATATATATATATATATATATATATATATATATACATATATATGTATATATATTTCTCACCTATTTACATTGATCAGATTGCTAATTACAAGTATTTGCCATTGTGCAGATGGCATGCTTATACTGCATATTAGCGTTACTCAATGTTGCATTTGTAAATTTTCCTTTAAGATTTAGCTACATTTTGGACTTCCATTCATTATTTAATCTGGACAATATTTTTCATGACAGTGTTGTAAATGCAGTATTGGATTATACATTTTAGTGTTCTATATCGTATATTCAAGAAAGGCGCATTTATATTTATGGGGTGAAAATATTTTTGCAGATTTACACTTCATTGTAGATTTATAGGTTCATAGGGAAGTTCTAGGTTAGCTACCCTTGACGGCCATTTTAAGCCTAGCCAGTTTCCCATTTTCTGCTCAAATTAACCTATCCCACTTCGTTAGAGATTGGCTTTATCCATTCTATAGTTGATCATTATTTATTACCCCTAATGAGAATAACTGGATAATTAATAGATAATTAGAGGGGACTCATGCATGGTATAAAGCATACAGAAGCTGCTTCTGGCCATTAGTAGTGCAGGGGACAGCCCTGGGGTAAATTTTCTGTTTCGCTCTATAGATCGAAGTTGTGCTTGAAAATCTACAGAGATAAACTTTGTCTTATGTGGATGGGGAGACTGTTCTGGAGCACCAATATCCTTTGTGTTCTATACCTGTCCCTGCAAGTCATTCTGCTGATGTTGCAAAATAGATTTTGATCCCTAGACTGAGTATTTCTGATGTCACCTGACTTGCTGACATTCAATAAATCCATCAGTACTGAGTTGGAAGATACCTTGTATACCAGACACAGGTCACCTCTTAGCAGTGTGTAAAATACCGAATATAGTGACAGGGCTTATGCAGAACATGTCATTTTGGTCTTGTATTCTTTTAGTAAAGTATCTCTGTGGGTTCTATAGTTATTGCACGTTTCTTGACAGATACATACCAAAGGGGCATTATACTCAATGACTGGCCTAATGAGGACTGAGCAAAGGGTGACAATGAAATCCCTAGATCTTTCCACAATCCCTTTGTTTATAAGCTGTGTAAAACAGAAGGACTTACTTACAACAATGGAACCATTAGTTAAAAATTAGGTCACTGTCCACATAGGTTCCCAAATTCCAAAGAACTGTTTCAACTCTTATAGGCATGATGTCATTGTGGTAGTTCCCAAAGGATACAGTAATGAGTTTTTTTTTTGGCATTTAGTTTCAGACTGTGATTTGGGCACTAGATATTTATTTGGGACAAACTTCCTGCAGGATGGCTAACTCATTTGGAGATTCAATGACTGCTCATATTTTGCAGTCATCTGCAAACTTAGTCAGCGAGATTCATTTGGTATTAGTTTTTAGTTCAGAAAAGTAGGTTCCAAACAGGAGAGATCCCAGCACAGAACCCTGGGTGACTCCACTGGTGTATACTGTTATGTACTGGTTTGGCACTCTTAAGTTGTTGTGTTGCTATTTTTATTCCTCAGTGGCAGTCTGTGATGCATTATGACATATTTTTTCATGGTTTTCAATAGTTTTATATATATGTTTTCAGTAAGCTGATGCTTCATTTCTTACAAACTGTTGTTTTTCCATGTTTTGTTTTTTGAATAAATTACAACTGTGGTGGTGGTGCTGCGGTAGCGTTGTCGCCTCACAGTTAGACGCTGCCCGTTCGATTCTCAGAGCATCTTCTGTGTGGCGACATGCATGAACGGGCATTCCTTCATTGAAGGTTGTGCGTTAGGCCCGGCAAGCCAGCACGTAAAAACTCTACTGCCAATCATTAGCGGACCGGAGTTCCGCTGTGGTGACCCCTAACCAGGAAAAGCCGAAAGACACAAACAAACATAATTACATGAAACCATACATGTATATCAGTAGATCTATCTATACTATACATGTGTGTGTGTATATAATGCTGTGTATATATATATATATATATATATATATATATATATATATATATATAGCTATCTAGCTACAATATATATATATGTATATATATATATATATATATATATATATATATATTTATATATATATATATATATATATATATATATATATTTATATATATATATATATATATATTTATATATATGGATCTAGGACTAATGCTAGATGACATGTATCTACAAATCAGAAACGGCCGAGCACAGTTTTGTGAAATGAAAAAGCACTTTCGCGAAACTCAAGTTAAAAAAAAAAATAAAAATCTAACAACATAAAAAAAAAAGTACTCATATTTACACAGGGGGGAAAGCCCCCCTGCACCCCCTACGTGGGTGGCTGTGCCACCCACATCCCCCTACTTTTATATTCTCACTCAAAGATTGCACTACAGTGAGGAAAAGGGAATATTCTCTTATCCCCACTGTGCCACAATCTCAGCAACAGACATTTTCTCATGTTTTTTTTTTTTTAAGTACAGTTTCGCGAAAGTGCTTTTTTTGGTGGAAATGCACTTTGGCAAAACTGTGCTCAGCCATTTTCGATTTGTGGAAACATGTCATAGAGCATTAGTCCTAGACCCATATATATATATATATATACATACATGTGTTTGCTATCAAAAGGGTGACCAGAATATGCCCAAATAGGAAACACTGAATGCCCTAGTTCGACATTTGAAAATAACGAAAAAAAAAGTGTTGAACTCAAAACAGCGAATGCACACTAGCATTCACTATTGTAGTTTTAACATTTTGAATGCAGATCGCACTATAGTGGGGATTGGGAAATGTACCCTTCTCTCACTGTAGTGCGATTTTAGAGTTTGTATATATAAGTAGCAGAGAGTGTGGGGGGGGGTGCTGGGGGGCTTGCTCCCCTGCAAAAAAATGTGTTGCTCATGACCGGAAGTGTAGTATTTTCAGTAAAGTTGGCATTCCTGAGATGTTGACTTTCCTGAACTACCTCATTAGGTCATGTTTATGTTTATAGATTTGATTTCTGACATTTTGGGTCGGAAATATGAACACTCACATGTTGCAGGTGTGAGATTTTGATGGTAAACCATATCTATATATATAAATTTGAACCCATGTAGTTTTATTTTTCTTGTCCTGCTACCATGTGCTCCATTACACTGAAATGTATTTTCCAGCTAACTTTTCTACTGGTGCTTCTATGGTATGCCTTGCTAATGCATTGATTTAGATCACATCAGTAGCATACAAACAAAATCAAATCCATTTATGTGTGCTCCTCATTTCATGCTATCATGTGCTCATTTTCCCTGTTAGAAAACAATTCTGTCATAAGCAGGTAGATTATGCAGGTGAGGCTGGCATTTTATAATATAATGTATGTCTAGACATGTATGCACCATGCACTCTAGCCTTAAGCAACCTCAAGACCTAAATATCAATATAGTTGCATTCTTGATCACAGATAACAAATGCAAAGTACGCACACCACATTCAGTGCAGACAGAGCGACACACGCACACATACACACAAATGCAGGCACACATTAAAAATACACAAACACACATAAATACATATAAAACATCACATAACATTAAGATGAATTAAAACAAAACCACTGCATACACTACTTCTGTAACTTATTTGCATTAACTGACATCAAAAAAATGGAAGGACATATTATATTCACTAAAACTGCACATTTAAACCATCATCTATTCCTAACTATAGCAAACTCTTAGAAACAAATGCTGTCATTAGCCAACACCAAAATAAATAAATAAACAAGTAAACAAACTCATGCTGCTAGCCATTGGAATTACTGACAACTGCACTGGAAAATAAATAAATGCATACATATCTACTAAATTCATTAATAAATAAAAAAGACACACCATCTATTCTACATATGACCTAAACTATGCAGAAGAAAATCTAAACGAGTTAATAAAAAAAACACAATTTGTTTCAGAACTGTAGTCAGAAAACCACCCATGAGACATCTTCATAAAATAAATCAAAACTAGATTAATTATCTGCTCTGTAGACAGCTTTCCCAGTTACTGTATCCTTCAATAATGAAAAGGAAACAGCAAGCAAAACATACATAAAACATATATTTATTTATTTGGTGTCTATGTTATGTGATATATATAAAATAATATATGCCTTGTAATAACGGCAACCATTCTGTGGCTTATGGTTTTACCACTCATTATGAAATAAACTCTCTAATCTTAAAAATGCAGATACTGTACACTGTTTCTTTCATTATTCAGTATTTTAGTTGCATATAATGCATTTTATGTATGACAATGATGATGCTCCATTTACTCTATATTTGTATGGAAGGTATAATGTTTACATTTCTCCTTAATGTAAGTGTACATACATAATTTCATAAAGTGTTTACATTCCTCCCAAACAGTATTATGTGCACATACATATTCTGCTAATGTGTATGTTACATACAGCTCTGCACTAAGGCTGAGTAAAATATGGCTACATTATTAACTGCAGAGAATAGCACACAGATTTGTATAAACTATGGCTTGCACAGTTGTCAGCATGCCATTAACAGTATGAATAAGATGTTAACCACATGTATGTCAGTGCATGTGAGTGTACGTGTGTGTGTGTGTGTGTGTGTGTGTGTGTGTGTGTGTGTGTGTGTGTGTGTGTGTGTGTGTGTCTATGCATGTACGCGTGCACATATGTAAGGTATGATAGAAGTCAAGTTTGTAACTTTTCACATTCAGGTAAATAGCAGTTGCTGCACTAGTTGCATTTTCTTGCTGCTATACAGAGGATTTTCTTACTACTTTTTTATAGTATATCATATGATATATATATATATATATATATATATATATATATATATATATATATATAAGTTCGTACAAATGAAGTAAACTCGTGTGTGTATATACATATATATATATATATATATATATATATATATATATATATATATATATATTTGACATTAGAATATTGGTCGCAATTTAATATATATCATTTTAAGGTTTTGAGTTGCTAATGTGCTTCTTGACAATGACATAATCATGGGAGTTGGACCCTCATTCATTATTTTTATACTGCATAACTCTTAGCACTTTACTTAACAAGCTAAAGTTTGCAGAATACATTTAAAATAGAACCAGCAGTTATCTGCTGTGACATAGTTTCTTTTTTTATGTTTATTATTTGAATTAACAAATAAATTAAACAGACCTTAAGAGGGGCTATTACAGAGCTGTTCATTAACATTAACACATCTACTCATATTTGGACATGTCTTACACCATGGGTACTTGAGCATCAAAGCAACAAAACTGTGCTTCATATTTGTAACTGAAAGGCATTTGGTGGTTTGGTGAGGATTCTGCCTTTTTTGTTTGCCATTTACCACCTGCTGATTACTGGAGTATTGCCTCTTTCGCATAAGCAAACCAAACCTTTTGAACTTGTGACCAATGATTATTATTATTAGACCTTAATTTACTTTACATTGTTTTGTAATTTTAAAATAAAGTATGTTGCTTTCATAGTTTGGAGGTGATCAAGACTGGAAAAAATAGTTCTAGTTTGTTTATAATTTAAATCTATACACTTCTGTGTTAATGCTGCTGGGTTCTCTTTTGTGGGGTATCTGTTACCACCCCCCACCCCCCACCCCACCCCCACACACACACACTCAGCTCTTCCAATGGCCACATATCAATAAATCAAGGAAGGAAAAGTCATATTTTACAGACTTTATGGGCAGGGCATTGAGTTCATAAATTAGCGGCAGAGACAGCTGGGGTTCATAGATGTTTTGTGCACTGAGCAGTGCAAATTAGCATGGTTAGGAGCTACATGTAGGATGTGGCCATTTCTTGGAATATGTGCAGTGAATGCTGCCTGCATAATGACATGGACATGAGCCACACTGAGTAGGCAAATTATGACACCCAAAATGGCAGACAAATTTAGATATTGATAAAATAAGTACATTGCACCACAGTGATACCAGATTTTTATACAGTAAGCATCATAGATACATAGTTGGAGTAATCAGCATATGGTGTTAGATACTATCAGAGCCAATACATGAGTTTCACCACTCGTCATGAAATAAACTCTCTGATCTTAGGAATTCAGATATTGTACAGTGTTTCTTTGATTATTCACTATTTTACTTGCATATATTACACTTATGTATCATACTGCTGATGACCCATTTATTCTATATTTGTATGGAAGCTGCATACCACCAACTCATGAATAAGAAGAAGGTGGAACATTTTTCGATGGACAACAACACTGTAAGGGACCTAGCTGAAGTCTGCTGTTTTGCAAGCAGAACTGTAGCAGATGAATGGCATGCTGGTTTATGAGGATACTAAGGTATATATAGCTTTAACCATCTGAACTACAGGGACATTCAGAGACTTAGAGGGGGAGATTATAAGGATACTGCAGGTATCAGCTTTAAGAATATAAAATAATTTTCCCTATGTTGTGCTACAGCATTTGGAGGAGTATATCTGTTTCTCCATGGATGTAGAAGAGAGCCTAAGTACCATGTGGGCATATTAAGACATAGCCCAGTTCTCTGAGGACGTAAAATCCATAGATCCATAGCTTGAATGCATATTATCTTCAGGTACCCCACAAACCAGAACATCACCAAGAATGGTTTCTTATCCCTGAACTACAAGGTCATCATTATGCCAAAGTCTTCATTTGCAATATTGTCATTCAGTTGGGCAGCTCCCAAAATTTCCACATTTTGTATACATCTGGTCTATACCAAACATTGTCATGAAGGGGCAACCTACGTAATTATCTGGATGGTAGGTGAACACTTATGTTAGATAGATATGTCTATATACACACTTTATAACACAGTGGAAGAGCAAAACACATATACATGTTTTTTGTTGTGTATTGTAGGTGATGCCAGATATTCTCTACAGCTATGATTGAAGACTTGGATGCAAAACTCCCAGAGTGTGCAGGAAATGGCCTGTAATGCAACACATATGGAAATGTGAGACAGTATTTGGACTACTGAAGGGATGCTTCCATTGAATAAACATTTCAGAAAAGGCACTGCAGGGGGGCGTGGCCAAGGATGAACACAGGGTAGCAGCAGATTACTTCAGCTCCACCAACATAACTACATTAACAGGAAATTATTACTTCAAAACTCAACTAATGGAATAATTTTCTTTCTAAAAACGTTTGGACTATCATTACTTATAATAATATTCAAAAAAGAAAGAAAATTTGACTGACTTTCCTGTCAGAAATCCTTTTGGAAAATTCTCTCTCATCACTTCTGTTCAGAATGAGTTCCAGCAAGGCTAACAGTCAGGATTCCAACATTAAGAAAGAGCTTCAGACATTACTAAAATGGATAAACTGGATGTTAAAATTGACAACTTTATAGAGAAAACCACAAAACAAATGGATATGCTACACCAAAATTTACAACATCAGAAAGCCCAGATAACAGGTATAGAAGAGGCACTTAATGATATGGACAACAGAATTAAGGAAGAAGAAATGAACACTGAATTTTTATTGAAACAAAACACCCACCTTCAATCCAAACTAGATGACTTGGAAAACAGATCCAGACGTAACAATATAAGGATTTTTGGGCTGCCAGAAAATATAGAAGGTAACAATATTACATCTTTTTTAAACACTTGGCTTCCCAAACGTTTAGATCTGTCAGAGGCATTTTCTTTTGGCATTGAAAGAGCCCACAGATCTTTATCCATTTCTAATACTAATAAAAATTATCCTAGATCAGTTATTGTAAGATTTTTATCATCTTATGACAAGGAGATGGTATTAAAATCTGCATGGGCTAAATCACCTATAAAAATTAATGAAGCAACTGTGTGCTTTGACAATGACTATTCCTCTTTGGTAATATCAAAAAGAAAGGTCTTTTTTACCATTAATAAGAGAGCTTAAGAAAGCACAGTTCAAAACTCATCTTTTATTTCCTTCCAAACTGAAAATCTTTTTACCTGATGGCCCTAAAATTTTTGAAGACCTGGACTCTGCTTTGGTATATATTAAAAAAAATAAAATACTAGACAAAATAGAGGATATGGAATGGGCAAGTCCTCCGTTAAAAAGAATGGCAACAGGAACATCTTGGAAGACATCAGAGAAACAAAAGAGACTAAAAAACAAATGACATGTTTTATACTTCTTTGAACTTTTTAATTACAGTTTCTGCATCTACAAGAAAACCATAAATATCTTAATGATTTGTACAAAGTTATACTAATGTGCAAGAACTGAAGTTTGTTTTATGGATAATCAAACTTACATGAGGAACAAATTACCTGATATAAATCAACTTGTTTCTCTTCTGTAACTAAGAGATCTAAGGTTAGTAATATGTTATATCTTTTTTTTTCTCTTTCTTTATTTTAAATAATATCACTCTATTTAAACTAAACATATATGGAAGGGGGAGGGAGGGCAGAGAGGGGAGAAAGATGAAAAGAAGCAAAAAGGGGGAAAATAAAATATTATCTCTTTAAAATTATTTATGCTGTTTAAATAAAACTGCTTTATATTATACTATATTTAAAATTGCTTAAACACATAATATCAAATAATAAGTTATGATGTAACTGTAGCTGACTAGAACTAAAGCAGTTGTAAGTAATGTGTCTCAGGTTTTACTTTACTAAAAGAAACAGCAAGTAAATATATATATTTAGATATGTTTTTTTTTTTTTTTTTTTTTTTTAAGAAGTAACAAGGTTCTAATAATACTGATGTGTGTCTGTAACATACTTTGAATGAGAAAATGAAATGGGACACATACATTTAAGAAATGTTTATGTTAGATAATTTAAGGCTTGGTTTCACTGCCATAGAGACTGCAATGACTTGTGGAGTGCTTCGAGAAGGTTTTACACTGTATAAATCCTTTTACATTCAAAATGAATGTTTATCACTTACTTTTACTAAAATTCCCGCCAGAATGTTATAAGAGACAATTTTAGTTATAGGTATCCTTGTGAATAGTGTCCTCGAGCCGATTTAAAAGCTTCAACATTCAGCAAATGCACAGAGAAGCTGAAAGCAGCCATTTTGAACTTTGACACCTGATTTCACACAAACATGTCGCAAATTCAAGAAGTAAACCAGTTTCAGGAAGTAGAACTGCTGTAAATGCGGTATTGTGATGAAAAACGAACTTTATGACAACAAAATGTGAGTTTTTCTTTATAATAACTTACTTATTTAAGATGTTACTTATAAAATGTAAAAGTTATAATGATTTTTAATGCCTTAATATGCCATAGTAAACAAATGAAATAGCTTAGAATGCATAGTAGCTAAACTTATGCATATGTGACTCTGAAAGCTTATATAGTTGCTGCATTTCAATGCATATAGGTGCATATAATTTAATGATATATAACATTATAATGCATTTATTTTAACAAAGATAAATAAGTATGTGCATTACTATGATTTTATTTCAGAAGAAAGTGTCATGTGATACATTCTAAGCTGCAGTGCAGATATATGAGATATAGCAGGCTTTCATCACAATGATTCATGCATAACTAGAGATCAACATTGTTTTGTAGTCTGTTTCTTTTATCTCATATACCAAGAATAATCATTTTTATTTAAATGGTAAGAACAAGTAAGAGAAGGAAGTTTGTAGTACATGTAGTTTAAAGTTTTAAAACTATTAATAGTACTGTTATGGCAGAAAATATGAATATTCTAATGCAAATAATATTTTGAGACATAATAGCCTTAGATAATAAATGTTATTAAATTCAAATGAACATAAACAAATAATAAGAACCTATCACTACAAGTTTATATTAAACAACTAAAAGGGTATTTTTTTTCCTTCTCTCTCCTCTGCTCTCTCTTTCAAGATTATTAGAATGCTTTTATGATAATATATACATTATATAGAATAGATATACATAACATTGTTAAGATGACTATAAAAGTTTTAATATGATAATACAAGGGTATTCTCAAGAATAATGTTGGTAATGTTTCTATTTCTCAAAGATGATTTATAATGAGTCATTTATTGTATAAGTTTTAAAGTAAACAAATATTAGATATACATAATACATGTTAGTGATATTGATTATAAGTTCTATTTTAGTTTCTCATATATTATCATAGAGATTAGTTAGTGTAAATGTTATAATAACTTATTTCTTAACTTTCATATCTAATTATTACATTAATTACATAATTGTTCTTCTTTTTATTATACTGTAAAATAAGAAGCTGTTATATTAATTGTTTAAGTCCTGCTATAATAGATAATCAAAATAATGAGCTTAACCTTAGTTAATAAAAAGTTAGTATTTATTTAATTTTGGTGGCAGCTGGGGTACTGCTGCTTAGGATAGGGAGATAACTTGAGTGGTATTTGCTACTCGAAGTTGGAGTTTTCAACTCCAGGCTGGATGCAATGTTTAATCCAAACAATATTTTCATATGATTTTTGTCATGTGTACATAGTTTTGACATCCACATCACATTTTATAAATTCACTGTCACTACAAATAAAAGTTAAAATTTTACTAAATTTCATAAGATTTTCACTAATTGCAGCTATAATTAATATAATACCTAAAGGAGGAGACATAATAATACTTACTTTAGTAAATGCTATTCTGATTATATGTTTTATATGTTTATAAAAGTTAAATGGTAACTTTAAAAGGAATTTCTCTAAACATTAATGGATTGAATAACCCGTGTAAAAAGGGAAGTTTAATGAGATATATTAATCTGCATACAGCCAACTTAATATTCCTTCAGGAAACACATCTCCTGAAAAAAGATATAGATAAATTAGCCACTAATAAATATACAATCTTGGTTAGCTCAGAACACACACAGAAAAAAAGAGGAGTGGCTATTTTATGGAACAAAAATATGCCCACACCTAAAATTATTAAGTCTTATAAAGATGACAAAGGAATGTTTTGCCTGGTTACAATACAGATTAATGGGAAAATCTATACATTGATTAATGTATACTGGGTACCAGGAATTGGCACTAATACAGTGAAATATCATCTCAATAAGATTATATCATTTTCTAAAGGAGATATTATTTTAGCAGGAGATTTTAACTGTATCCTACATGAAAAAGATACTACTACTATAGGAAAAAAGAAAATCACATCTAGTGAAAAACATTTAAAGGATTTCATTAATCTATATCATTTGAATGATATGAATAATTAGACGGATTCTCAATCATTACCATATACCTTTTTTTCTAACAGACACAGAACTTATTCAAGAATAGATAGAGTCTTTATTTCTAACCAAGTGGTAACTGACTTAACTAATTCTAAGATCATTCCATGCCCTATATCGGATCATAATTCAATTGTCTTTGAATTTATGGTAAATATTACTCATAATGTTCAGATCAAAAGAATACCTGCATACCTAACCCAACTAAAAGATTATAAAGATTATATACTTACAGAGGTACAACATTTTTTTGGACTTAAATACTACACCTGATGTCTCCATTATTTACATTTGGGATGCTCTAAAATCTTATTTATATGGGCAAAGTATCAGATGGTATAATAACAAAAGGAAAACTTGGGACAGGGAATTAATAGACATACAAAACAAATTAGACTCATATAAACTTAATAATAAGGAAAATATTATGGACAAAAAAGTCATTGAGGAAATAAACAAATTAAATGAGAAATACAAAGAAATGTTAAATCACAAATTCAAAATAACATTAGAGAAATACAAATTTTTGTCTTACTCAATAAGTCCCAAATACTTACACAGACTTAAAAATAAAACAAAAAGGCTTAATAAACAAAATCACATCAAAGAAATTTTCTCTTCAAGGAAAAAGAAGAATGTTTCTAGTTTACCAGAAATATTAGATGAATTTAGAAATCACTTTCATAACATTAACCATAATAACATTAATATGGAATCTAAAGACAGAATAAAGAACTTTATAATTACAAACATGAACAAAAAACTTAATAAACAACAAGCTGGATTAATAGATAGAAATATTTCACACAGAGGTTATCACACAAATAAATAAACTTAAATTAAACAAAGCACCAGGTAATGATGGTATTATTCCTGAGATTTATAAAATCCTTACTAAGAGTACCTATTCATTAATACATAAGGTTTTTATTTCAGCTCAAAATTAATTGATAATACCCCCATCTTGGCAATACACATTTATTTCACCAATCTTGAAACCCAATAAAGATCCAACTAGTTGCACATCATACAGGCCCATTTCACTACTTAATGTTGACTACAAAATGTTCATGAATATATTTGCTGACAGACTAAAGACAATCATTCCAAGTATAATACATATAGATCAGACAGGCTTTATTACAAATAGAAATACTTTTGATAATATAAGGTGAACTTTAACTCTGATTGATTATGCAAACAGAAAAAAGAAAGATTTGACGCTTATAAGCCTTGATATTAGTTCAGCATTTGACTCAGTAAGTTGGGACTATCTGTTTATCTTACTGAAGTGTACAAATTTCTCTAATACATTTGTGAATTTAATTGAACATTTATATAAAGGAATGTTGGCATACATTAAAATTGGAACATATGTCTTACAAAAGATACCCATATTAAAAGGCACAAAACAAGGGTGTCCACTTTCACCATTGTTATTTACTTTAATAATGGAGCCTTGGGCTAATTTGATTAGGAACAGCAATGATATAGATGGATTTGGTATAGACGAAAATACAATATCTAAAATTCAACTTTTTGCAGATGATATTTTAATTACATCAGCAGGGACAAATTCTTCTATGCAGTCATTATTTGATAAGATGACAGATTTCAAGAATATTTCAGGATTGATATTTAATGAAGAAAAAACTAAAATATTACCAATATACACAGGGAAAAACGTTCTCACTAGTGATTTTCTTAAATACATACCCAATTCAGGTCAAATAACTTATTTAGGCATAATATTAACTAAAGATATTAAATCCATTATACATCATAATTATAGTAAATGTCTTCATAATATACAAACACATTTCAATAGCTGGAATAATATGTTTTTTACCATGGAAGAAAGACTCACAATTATTAAAATTATAATATTCCCGAAGATATTATACATAATACAATCAATAATACTCCCACCTACAAAAATAATTATTAAGAAATTAAATTCACAAATGTTAAATTTCTTATGGGCACGTAATAGACCTAGGATTGCATTAAAGAAACATACTAATAGTTGGTCTCAAGGGGGTATAGCATTTCCAGACTGATTTATACACTATCTCTTCTATTATAAAAGTTATAACATTACTAATAGATCAGTTGTATGTTGCAAAATGGAAGGAATATTGGGAATTAATTAGCATGCACTTCACAAAAATATCATTAACACACAAAAATACTATTATAAACAATCCCATGTTATAGTTACTTAAAGAGTTTTGTACCCTATCTATTACACCAAAATATATAACTAGCTACCCATTAAATATTATTATTAGATATCGTAATTTTATATATACGCATCCTAAGTATAAGGAATGGAATTTTATCTTATTTCCCATAATATATACACAAAGTATTCTTTTATCATCCACCTCTGAAAGAACACTTCTAGTCACAGAGAATAATTTAAAGTATTGGTATCAGTTGCTGTCAGACAATAAAGTAAAAAATTTAGACTTCTTAAAGCAAGAATTTGACTTGAGAGAAACATATTGGTTAGAGATTCAGACTTTTAGACATCATCTTGCTAACAAACTTGACTTAATGGGCAGGATTCAGGAAGGCTTACACGGAGTTTAAGAGTAGTGTAGGCCTCCGTGTAAGCCTCCCGATCCAGGAACAGCCCAAACCTCCGTGTAAAAGATAGCTAATATGTCTCTTACACGGACTGGGCGTGGAAATGCTCAATACCTCATTTGCAGCTCAAAGATATGCAAATGAGGTATATGAGTGATCCAAGAAGCCTAAACCAGTCCATGTAACGGATGTGTTAGCTGCAGAAATGTACTCAGCTGACAACTGAGTACATTTCTGCAAAATTGACAACGGAGCTATGTCAGCTCCAAATAAAGGGTGCATATGTTTCATTTAGCATGCCAATGGCCAAATATGTGGCCATTGGCAATAAAAAGTGTTGCAAAAGTATTTTAAATAACTTTTTTTTTTTTAAGTGGGATTTTGATGTTTAACTGCAGCGCACACCCACGCAAATGGGGTGCACTGCCTAAAACTGAAAACCGAAGCTTATAAACCCACAATTGTGGGATTTATGTATTACATGGAATGACAATGGAGGGACTAGCAGACCAAAAACAATATGGCCTCCGTGTAGTGGTTGTCAAGGGGGGGAAGCTCCGTGTAAGATATGTAACTAAGCATTACTAGGCAATCCTATGTAAATGAGGGTTACAATATTGAATCACACTGCCACATAGGTAATGAGCACTTTCTGAGTAGTGTAAGAGTTACAGAAGGGGAGGAACAGAGTAAGAGGTAGGTGACATCACGGGGGGGAATGATAGAAATAAATGTATCAGATTGGAGGGCAATGTAAGGTGACAGATGACAGACAGACATCAGGGAGAGAGGTGTGTCCCAACAGAACACTAGGAAAGTCAAGAAATAGAGGGTGCACACTATCCCTACACTCAAACTTTCTTGATATATGTGCATGCACACGTGTACGCACGTGTAAGGCAGGTTCAACATGTGGGAGCGTGTTGCAAACCGTTTACAACGGTTTGCGTGGGCGTGCACGTGTGTAAGGCTGTGTGCGCGCGTTTTACCATGAATCAACAAGTTCACACCGTGTAAGGATGTGTGCGCGCATTTAAGTAACTGTGAGCATGCTTAAGCTGGTGTGCATATTGCTCCCCCTGAGGAAACAGAGAGGAAAAAGGAAACAACCAGAATACAGGGAAGCTGCCAGAGGATACTACTGGAGTTAATTGGTGGAAACAATTGGAAGCAGGCAATTACACAGGCAGACTAGAAGCCCAACCTAGCACTTAAAACACTGCAAACAGCAGTGCAGGGTGTTTCTCACAAGAGATACTGCAAGAAAGTAAGCTATCAGAATTTAAAACTGAAAAAAGCTGAACTCAGCAGAAATGCTAGGGGCTGCCATAGCTGTTATAATTAGGCATAGGCGAATTGCTGAGGGTGGTGACAATGCAGATGCTGACAGACAACCCAGAGTGAGGAGAAGGAGAAGAGTATACAGGCCCAGGGTCACCTACCATGGGTTACATGAGCTGGAGATAGTAGAGCGCTACAGAGTGGACAGAGACCTTCTGCAGCAAATTGTTGAGCTGTGCAGGCCACACCTCACACACAGAACCAACAGAGGGGAACCCATCCCAGTGGAAACCAAGGTATGTGTTGGCCTAAGAATACTAGCAACAGGTACCTTCCAGAGACCAACTGGTGATATGATGGGGATATCACAGGCATCAGCCTCCAGGGTACTGCACCAGTTCCTGGATGCCATGTCAACACATGTCGGTGATCATGTATATTTCCCCAATGCCCATGAGGTATTGGCCAGCAATATGCATCTCTTCCAGCAAATAGCGGAATACCCTGAGGTACTGGGTGCAATAGACTGCACGCACATATGCATCAAAGCACCAGCCGGTGAGTGGGGTAGAGCCTACATTAACCGCAAGGGATTCCCCTCCATCAACTGCCAGGTCATGTGTGATGCCCAGGGCATAATAATGAATGTGTGTGCTGGCTGCCCTGGGAGCTACCACGATTCCCACATCTGGCATCTGACGCAGCTGTACCAATCATTTGCCAGTGGGGACTTCCCACATGGACACCTAGTGGGGGATGCAGGTTATGCACTTGAGCCGTGGTTGATGACACCCATCAGAAATGCACACACACCTGAACAGGAACGCCATAATGAGGCACACGCACAAACATGTAATGTCATAGAGCGTGTGTTTGGGCTGCTCAAGTCACGGTTCCGGTGTCTGGACACATCTGGTGGAGCCTTGCAGTACACACCAACTACATGTACCCAAATGATCATGATATGTGCTATGCTACATAATATGATCCTGCGGAAACAGCTGCAGCAGGACCAGCATAGGGCTGGGCCAAACATACCCCCACCATTGCCAAGGCCACCACAGGCAGAGAGTGACTCGGAGGAGGAACAACCTGACCTTGCCCCAGTAGGCAGAAGGAGGCATGCCCAGTATGCCCTGGCCTTGGCAAAGAGGCAACGCATAGCACATACACTTGGTCAGTAGGAACACTGGGACTGATACCCGCTCTGACTCACTCATATAGTAACAGGGATGCCTAACATGACACAACCTGCTTCCAAACATGTACAGGGAGTGTAGTATGTGCATCCGACAGAAGCAGCCCTGCAGCACCACCTGAGGCATGAATGCCACGTGTTAAGTAATGTAACACCATGTACCATATGCACACCTGAGGACCCTGACTAACATCCACCCTCACCAATCATAAACCACAAAAACACAAACCCACCTTCATAGGTACCACAAGGGATAGGAACCTAGATGTAATGCTACCCAATGCCAGAAGTATAAACATCAAGATGTGTGCAGTGTAAACGCACACAGTATAGAGAATGTAGATATCAGTGCTGTAATAGAAAACTGGGTCAAAGCCCACATCAGCACCCTAACACTACCAGGTCACACCTCATACAGTGATGTACATGTGCAAAAACATGGAACAAGCTACAAAACGAGGGTGACTAGCAATAAATGTCATGGATAACCACACCCCATGTTGGTACCACAACAAGAAGCAACATGGATTAGCCATGGTCAAATACCAATTGCTAAAACTGCCTACTACTATATAGCTTGCTGCAGACCACTGTCCTAATAGCAGGAACTGCACCAGGCCTATGTTCATAGGTTCATAGGTTCATACTAGGCTATCTGCCCTAGGGCATTTATAAGCCTTGCCCAGAGTTTTGTGGCTTCCGCCACCCCTTCAGTTTGAAGGATAATATGCCCATTATTTTGCTGTGCCTCTGTCAAGCAGTGACACTGAGGTTATCCCTGGGGTATACCTGCGATCTCCCATCCATTGGTCAAGATTCCTCTTGAACAAAGCCAGCGAGGTGCTCAGCCTCACATATACCAGGATGTTGTTCCACAGCATAGGGAGTCTCTGGGTGATGAATCTGTCCCTCCAGCATGCCCTATTAATAGCCGTGTTGAGGTTTAAGTCTCTTGCCCTTGTAGTTATGATGGATTTAGAGGTTTTGAGGTGAAGCATGTTCATTAATTCCGGGTTGGACATGGCCTTGTATGCAGGCACAGGCCACCTCTGAGCAGACGGTAAGCGACTGAATAGAGCTGGAGTTCCTTCGGTCGGGCAGCATAAGATATATTTCTGAGACCCTTTATCCTTCTGGTGAGGAATGTTTGGGGCCTTTGCAATTGCTGCAGGTGTTGGGTCAGATACCTTCCGAATGGGGCATTGTACTCAATCATTGGTCTGATGAGTGATGAGTACAGGGGAACAATGACCTCCCTTGATCTAGATGTGAATCCCTGCATGATCAGGTGGGCAATGTAGAAGGTCTTCCTAACTACTTTGGCAACGTGAGTGTCAAACGAATGGTTACTGTCAACCTGGGTGCCCAGATCCCTGATAACCTCTTCTGTGCTTAGAGGATTGCCACCTATATGGGAACTAGGGGTAACCTTGTTTTTCCCGAAGGGTATGACTATGCATTGTTTAGCGTTTAACTTTAGGCCATGGCTCTGGCACCAGTTATCCGTTTCTATGAGACCCTTCTTTAGGATGTCTGTGTCAGATGGGTTTTCAACTATGGTTCCCAGTTAGCAGTCATCTGCAAACTTTGTCAGCCATAATCCTCCTGTGTTTGCTTGTACTTCTGAAAAGTAGATGCCGAACAAAAGTGGGCCCAGGACTGAGCCCTGTGGGACACCACTTGTGACAGGCTTGGAGTGTGACATGACGCCAGCAACTCTGACCCTGTGGGTTCTGTCACTTAGCCAGTTTGCAACCCATCTTGTGATGTATGGGTTTACATTTAAGCTGGTGAGTTTGTCAATGATACCTGAGTGGGTTATCATATCAAAAGCCTTTGCCAGGTCAAGGTAGGCTGTGTGGACTGCCTTGCCCTCATCAATGGCCTTGGTGACTGTTTCAAAAAAGTCAACCAAGTTTAAAAGGCATGATCTGCCCTTGACAAAGCCAAACTGGGTTGGATCCAAAGTCTGCAAGTCCCCTATGTCTTCATTTATGAGTGCCATTATGATCCTCTCCATAGCTTTGCAGACCAGGCTTGTCAAGCTGATGGGACGGTAGTTTCTGGGGTCGGTGGAGGCACCTCCTTTGTGAAGTGGGACCACCTTTGCCGTACACCACTCCTTGGGTACGTATCCTGAGGTGAGGCTAAGATTAAACAGCTGCCCTAACTGCGGGTTTAATTCCTCATTGAGTTCGTGGAGCACACAACCGGGGACACCATCTGGTCCCATGGATGCTGTGTTTCTCGCCTTGGATAGAGCAGTTCTCACCTGAGCATTTGAGATATTTAGGGGGCTACAATCCTCTGGTATAGATATCTCTCCCTTTGGGGGGGGGGGGGGAAATCTGCACTGAACCTGTCAGCCAGTATGTTGGCAATGTCTGTAGGTTCAGTGATTATTACATCATTTTGAACTAATTCTGAGCATATCTGGGAGTCTCCTCCCAGGTTTCTAACATAGCTAAAAAAGGCCTTATGATTGTCTTTTGAGTCCTTAGCGAGTTTTCTCTCAAAATCTGCCTTGGATGATTTTATGGGAGATCTCAGTTCTTTACTTATAATGAGCAGGGTGTCTTCCCTTCTATGGAATTTGCTCTATCTTGTAGTAGCTCCTTCCTTCTGTTGTACAGCTTGTTTATGGCTGGGGTCCACCAGACTGGATGCTTGCCTTTGGTACAAAGAGTCTTTGTTTTGTTTGGGATTGCCTGATCCATGCAGTCCTGGAGGTGCTGGTAGAAGGCATTTGTAAGTGATTCAGCGGCTTGGGTAATGGTTTCCATTGGCTTGGGGGCCTTGAAAGAGACCACACCAGTCTTTAGAAGTGTGAAGTCGGCTTTTGAGAAGTTCTTCACTGTGGTCTTTTTTATCTGGGGTGGGGGCAGGATGTGGACTTCCAGTGAGATTAGTTTATGATCTGATCTCACCAATGATGGGTATACTTGTGGTGTTGAACATTGTGACCCCATGTTCATGATGATGTGATCTAGTATGTTGTCTCCTCTTGTGGGGATGGTGACTAGTTGTTCCATGGCATTTGAGTTTATGAACTCTAGGAACCTTTGGGCTAGAGTGTTGGGGCTTGAGTAGTGATCCCAGTCTATATTTGGATTGTTGAAATCATCCAGTATGATGGTGTTTGGAGATACATTTATCCCCTCCAGTGTTTTCAGGAAAGCTGTGTGAGGTTCCTGAGTTTGAGAGGGTGGCCTGGAACATGCCACAAACTGCAGAGCAGTCTTGCCTATGGTTAATTGCACCTGGATGGTCTCCGATGCATCGTGTGTTGCCACCAACTTTGAGGTGAGGGTGTCCTTGATGAATATGGACACCCACTCTCCTTTGTTGGTGTTGTCCGGATTTTGGGGCCGGAACGCATGATATGAGGTAACACCTGATAGTGCTGGGGTGCTGTCAGGAGCCTTGAACCAGGTTTCAGTCACAGCACAGACATCGATGTTCTCCATACTGAGAAGGGCTTCGAGTGCGTGCATCTTGAGGTTGAGACTTCTGGCATTGAGCAGCATTACCCTTAGTTTATTTCCTTTTTTGTGTTCTAGGGTGGTAGATTTAGAATCTGAGCCTTGCCTAAAAAAGGCACAATGGGGGTGGCAAGAGCCTTAGCCACAATCCGGAAGCCCAGGGGTGACAGGTGCAAGCCGTCCCTTGTGAATCAGCATGGCTTGTCCAACATGTCATCCCAGGCAGACAGACATTGGATCCCCTTTGAATGACACCATAGTTTAAGCCAATTATTACAGCTGATCATCTTGTCTCTGTATTGTGGCATCATTCTTGGTGAAGGTAGGATACTGCTCAAGGTCAGGGTCATACCTGCCTGGGCTACATAATCAGAGAGCTCCTCTATGTCTCTTTTCATGTTGTTCAGGGAGGTACATCTCAGGTCGTTCACACCAGCATGGACAACGACTGAGTCATACTTGTACATGCAGTTGAGTGACCTGAGTGCTTGCATTATGTGGTGGATTCCAGCGCCCGATAGGCAGCTTACTGTGACCTTCCCCTTACTCAATCTGGTGAGCGGGATGTCAGTGTGTCTGACTATGGAGTCACCTATGACGAGTGTGTCTGGCATTGTGTTTGTCCTTAAGGGCTGTGAATGTTTGGCACACTGAATCTGTGGTCTATGTGTTGCATGTGCTGTGCCCTGTGGAGGCAGTTGTTTGGGTGTCTGCTTTGGTGGCCTCTGCTGTTATGGTAGATTTCTGATCAGAGCCTCCGAGTATGTCTTTGTGTGTTTATGTGTATGATTTGAAGTTGTGATAGTGCTATGTGAGACTGGGTTTGTGGTGTGTGTGGTTACCTTCTCCTCCTCTCTGGTCTTGCCAGTCCTATGTTGAGAGACCAATAAAACAACAAAAATAACACCAGTAAAATCCAAACCAAGGCAGAAACAACTGAACAGCTCACCACAGAAATAGCGTATATTACTTTATTATCCGCTTTCGTCCACAGACTTCATCAGAATAATTAAAACAGAGCAATCACAGTTTAAATAGATAAAAAATCACCATAGAAATTAATTGAAATGCAAATGATTACACAGCTTAAAGAGACCAGAACATTTTTTAAGTGATGTGAAGGCAAACCAAGTCATTACTTTTATTTACTTTCAGTTTTCTAAGTTTTAAAAAACACTTAACATTAATGGCCTCGTTGAGGCCAGGATGGCAATCAGATTTCAGTTTAATCTGCCAGTAAGTCTCCCTTTGGAGAAGATAGTTTTTGAAATCTCCATCCCTCATGTCTTGATGACAAATTTCTAACACTGAAAACAAAAACTTACTAAAAGAATGACACTCTAAACTGTGTTTAAAAAGGGCATTAGAACCGTCCCTTGTTTTTATACAGTACAAATGTTCCCTAGTACGTGTTCTTAACTGCCTGGTCGTCATACCAACATAAAATGCGGTACAAGATGAACACAAGGCAATATAAACAACTCCTGAAGTGTGGCAGTTCGCAAAGCCAGGGACTGGAAAAGTTCTATTGAAAGGGGCTACTAAAATGTATGGTCCAGTTGAAATATACCTACACATGTTACAATCCTGACAGCAATTCATCCCCCTCTTATTGGTTAAGACACCACACGGTGTGTTGTCATGTTTTTCTAAAATCTTTTTTAAATTAAAATGATTCCTTTGAACAAACAAAGGTTTATCTCCTAAAATATTATGCATTTCAGCATTCCCCTTAATGACTCTCCAATTTTTTGAAATAATTTTCTGAATACGCTGACAGTCAGAATTCATCTCTAACGAACAAAAAATATTAGGATTCAATGTTTCACTATGGTTAGTGTTTATCAAAATTGGGTTGTCCAAATTTAAGCTTAATAGCGGTACATACTGGCTGGTCCGCTTATTATAAATATCAGTAGCTATTTGAATTAATTCCAAACTAGGATAATCCCTATTGAGAAATAATGAAATAATGAAACGAAACTCTTGTAAAACGTCAGAGTTTCTGTGGTGAGCTGTTCAGTTGTTTCTGCCTTGGTTTGGATTTTACCTATGTTGAGAGAGCTCAGCCTCCAGTTTGGCTATATACAGACCTCCCAACCGTCCCGAATTACTCGGTTTTTACCGAGTTTTGGGGTCAAAATGAAGGGGTGCCACGATTCCCGAGTGGCACCCCTTCATTTCCGATTTTCTTGCTTCGTTTTTTTAATTTTTAAAAAATTCGCGCTGTCGGCGCTGACGTCATCACGTGCGCGATGACGTCAGCGCCGTCAGGGCTACCAGCCAGTCGGAATTGAGCTCAAGGAGCTCGCGTCATTATTTCCGGCTGGCTAGGAGCAGGCGGGAAATGAAAAGCTGTGACTTTGAGTTTTCTTTTCGTCATGGATGGTGGTTCTTCTAGCCAGGAAAAAGCAAGCAGGAATGCATTTTATCTTATGCTGCTGTGCTGCCTGTTCGGACTTCAGGAACGAGGAATCTTTTTTTATTATTATGCTGCTGTTCAGGAACGAAACAGAGGTATTTCGATTTTATGCAGTGCTGAAAAGGACAGAACAAGGCAACAAGCTGTTCAGAGGTATTTATTTAATACTGTGCAAGCTGCGAGTTAGTTTGTTAATCATGGTTCTAATGCAGAGAGAGCTTATTATGCTTCAGAAACAGAGGTAGTTTATTATGCTTCAGAAACGCAGCTTCTGTTTCTGAAGTATAATAAGCTACCTCTGTTTCTGAAGCATAACTATGTTGGCTAAGGGGATGGGCAAGCACTAATGCGAAAAAGATTAGGGAAAAATATGTGTAGTTTAAACAGCATTCTTCGCTTTGCTTAATGTTTTTCAGAGTATTTTATTTACCCAGGTTGTGATAACGGTGAACTTAAGTGCCAGAATACAAATTTGAATTTTTTATTGTTGTGTTCATGCATTTGTTTACTTCTAGTAAATAGTGTGAAATACTAAAATGTTAGTTGAATTAATCAAAGCATTTCAACTTGAGAATCTTGGATATGAATAGTCAGTTTACACTGGAATTTTGGGAATTGCTTTAAGTAATGGTTCTGTAAATTGCTGGTGTGTTTAATGTCTGGTGTGTGAGTGAGTGTGGCCCGCATTTATTATGATTTAAACTGTCAACTTAAAGTATGCATTTAGAAAGTTTTACTTTTAACCCAGTAGCTTTCATTATGTGAGTTTTGATAATTATTGCAATCTGTTGAGCTGGGTTTTCAGGCTGAGCAGCTGTTAAGAGTCAAAGGCATTTCATAGTGGGGTGGACAGAAGAGATGAAATATCAAACTTTGGAACTGTAACCGGTAACATAAATCGTGGTTGCTTTCAGGATTTAAGCTTGTGTAGTGCTTGATTTTTGTGGGTGTAATTGAAATTATCTTTAACTTATAAGACTATAGTACAAGACATTAGAATAAAACAATGTATTTCTGTTATGTTTTAAAGTGTGTTAGAAGATCTGCTCCTGTTGCTGAACTGCATAGGGGTTTTCCTTGTTCAGGCACTTCCCACATCATGAATTGACTGTTCTGGCTCATCAACTCTGCCCTTTAGAGGACAGATTGCTTGAATTTTAAGAATTTTTATTGGGGGGGGGGGCATTAATGGATATGAACAGTATGCATAGAGTATTCAGTACTTTTATACCTGTGGCATTCATTATCACTGCAGGGCTGTGGTCACATGTTTGAAAAATGTGCAAAGAAAATGGAATTGAGAAGGTAGTTGTTTAAATACGGACACACTGAAATCACGTTCTCTTTTTGATGAGGGTCTTGTACACATTCTCACTGTGTTGTATAGTCTGGTTGATTATATTTTCTTTTGGTATCTGTCCCACCATGCATTGATGTCCTGAATGCATTGTAATTTGTTAATCTCTTCAGAATTATGCGTATGTGTGCACAATGTGTAATTTCTAGCCTTTGTGTTCCTTTTATTACACATTTGCAAGTGTTTTGTATTCTAGTGTCTTAAGAAAATCTCACAAATTGTCTTTATTACAATCCTCAACACATTTCTTCATTTTAGGTTTTATTAGCTTTATACTTAATTTGTTGGGAGTCTATTTTCATTGGGAGACAGTATTGTAAAGTGTAAAAATAAAATCCAAATGATCATTGTAGAAGTAAAGCAGTATGCACACATTAGTGTTTATGGTAAATGGGGTGAAATAGCCAGATAATGGGACATTTGAATGGCTGCAGTGGGACTCTGGTGCTATATTTTGGTTCCGTTCTTCAGTTTGCATTTCAGAGTTTGTATCCTACAATTCCATTGGAGTGGGCGGGGTTGTTTAATTATGTATGCAAATTTTATGTTAATCAGCGTACAGATTTGTACCTATTTTTCATGGGCCTTGTCCAGATTTTTGATGTTTCCAGGTTGAGAGGTATGGCTATATAGTTGCATCTCTTGCATGTATATGTGTTTTGTGGGAGAAGGAGAGGGTTGTCTGTGTACATGGGGCAATTGTAACATTGCCTCAATATTCCCAGGTTCACCAGCTGAGCAGGAGAGGACACTAGCAACTGATCCCTTGACATGCTAGAAGGAATAGACAAAAAACTGTTGGAATACAGGAAGATATCAAGCCCCCCAAACCACATTATATTGCTTGACTGACAATACCTACACATACATCATAGTTTCATAGTTTCATAGTTTACTACTAGGCTATCTGCCCTAGTGCATTTATAAGCCTAGCCATAGTGATGTGGCTATTGCCACCCCTTATAGTGGTAATAAGTGTACAGAATAGATTCCGAATATTGTGCCTCTCAGTAGTGACACATTATGACCCCCTTATGTAATTGAATAACTTGACTGTGCCTCTGTCTAGTAGTGACACAGGGAGGACACCTGGGGTAAACCTACAATCTCACATCTAGTTGTCCAGATTTCTCTTGAAGAGAGTCAGTGAGGGACTCTGTCTAACATGAACTGGGATACTCTGCTAGAGTGTGAGAAGCCTCTGAGTTATGACTCTGTCCCTCCAGCATGTCCTATACATGTATGTGCTGAGGTTAAAATCTTCAGCTTCCATGGTTCTGGTGGATTTGGATTGCTTGCAGTGGAGCATGTCCACCAAATCCTGATTGGACATGGTCTTGTATGTCAGGCATAGGTCACCTGTAAGTATGCGGTATGCCACTGAATAAAGTTGGATTTCCTTTAGTCTGGAGGCATATGACATGTGTTGTAGACCCCTGATCTTCTTGGTAAGGTACTTTTGGGGTTTCTCCAGCTGTTGCAAGTGCTGGGTGAGGTACATACCAAATGGGGCTTTGTATTCAATCATGGGCCTGATAAGGGAGAAGTATAGTGGTACAATGACCTCCTTTGATCTGGATGGAAAACCCTTCATGATAAGGTGGGCAAGATAGAAAGTCTTTATAACCACTTTGGCAACATGGGTGTCAAACGAGATGTCACTATCTACATGTGTCCCCAGGTGTCTGATTTGTTTTCTGTGCTCAGTGGGTTGCTGTCTATGTATTGATTTGTGGGTACTTTGTTCCTCCCAAAGGGGATGACTACACATCAGTTGCATTCAGTTTCAGGCCATGATTCCGGCACCAGCTATTTGTGTTTGTGATGGCATTCTGTAGGATGTGTGTGCCGGCTGATGTATTCACTATGGTGCCTAGGTTGCAGTCATCTGCAAACTTTGTCAGCCACAACCCTCCTATGTTTGCTTTCATATCTGAAAAGTAAATGCCAAATAACAGGGGTCCCAGGACAGATCCTTGTGGGACACCACTTGTGACTGGCTTTGAATCTGACAAGGCACCTGCAATGTCGGCTTTATGGGTTCTGTTTCTTAGCCATTTTGCAAACTATTCTGTGACATATGATTTTATATTTCAGCTGTTGAGCTTGTCTATGTTGCCTGAGTGGGGTAGTGTGTCAAAGGCCTTAGCCAAGTGCAGGTAGGCTGTGTGGACTGCGTAGCCCTCATCAATGGCCCTACTGACAGTTTCATACTAGTCAACTAGGTGCAAAAGGCAGGATCTGCCCTGTACAAAGCTGAACTGGGTGGGATCAAGGGTCTGTAGGTCACCAATGTCTCTGTTTAAGAGCAACATAATGACTCTTTCCATAGCTTTGCAGACAAGGCTGGTTAAGCTTGTGTGGTGGTAGTTCCCAGGGTCTGTGGAGGCATCTCCTTTGTGGAGTGGGACCACTGTTGCTGTACACCAGTGTTCAGGTACATATCCTGTAGCAAGGCTAAGGTTAAATAGTATTTGTATATATGGGTTTAGCTCCTTCTGGAGTTCACATAGCACGGAACTGGGGATACCATCATGTCCCATTGATTCTGTGTTCTTGTCTTTGCTGAGTGCGGCTCTCACATGGATATCTGAGATGACAGTCAGGTTACATTTAGCTGTGATAACTATCTTCTTTTGGGGGTGAGAGAGGGGGAAAATTGCACTGAACCTGTCTGCCAGAATGTTGCCAATATCTGTCAGGTCACTGAAATATATGTTGTTGTGTACCAACTCAGAGCATATCTGAGGGTTCCCACCCAGGTTTCTGACATAACTGAAGAAGGCAGTGTGGTTATCTTTATTGTCTTTGGTGATTTATGTCACAAAGTTGACCTTGGATGTCTTTATGAGAGAATGTAGCTTTTTACTAGTGCTGATCACAGCTGCCTTCCCTTTAGGAGATGTAGCTCTGTCTTGCATTAGTATCCTTCATCTGTTATACAGTTTGTTTATGGCTGGGGTCCACCAGACAGGCCACTTTCCCTTGGTGGAGAGGGTCTCATTTTCATTTGTGATTGCATGGTCCATGCTATCTCGGAGATGTCCGTAGAAAGCGTCTGTGAAGGAGTCACCATTGTGTGTTGTGGTTTCCACTGGCCCAGTGGGCTTAACGGATACCATCTCAGTCCGAAGAAGTGTGAAGTCAGCTTTTGAGGTGTTTGTCACTATACTCTTTGTATTATACTAGCACTGACACAAGTGTAGACATTTTCCCAGAATCCATCAAACAAAATGGACATGCAAAATGTAACACTTCCACAAGAGGGGTAAGCATACTGGATGTGATAATCAGAAATATGTGTGCTGGATGTCAAGATGAGAAGTGTATCCCTCACTGGTAAGACCAGACCATAGAGTAATCACACTGTAGTTACACATCCCGACCCAAGTCCCTGGCCAGATTACCACAGTGAAACACATGTATAAAGCATAGCTTGCACCCCTACAAACCAATGTGGAATCCATGAAAAGCCCTGTGCTGGTCCAGAATATGGGACACACTGCAGAACATGTTATACAGGCATACCATGAACACAGCCAAGAGTGCTTGGAGTCTGCAATCACAAACAACAAGACACAATGCCATACACCCAGGCATCTGTCATGCTGGACTCCAGCAATTACTAAACCATTGAAGAGAATGAGGAAGCTACCACATGATAGATCAAACATGAAAAGTGAAGTAATCAGTGATCAGTAGTATGTCAATAAAATGTGTCCACACATACAATCCACTAAGGCCAGGCAAAACAAGTAGAATCTGTGAATCCAGTAGCAATGTGACACCTGTCCCAAGTACACACACAACAACAACTCACCCCAATAAATACAAGTGTATGTGATAGACGCAACCAGGTAGCCAAACCGGAGCCTGAGCACCCCCAAATCAGTACTGTCAAAACTAGTCAGGAGGACAAGGTAACCACATACACCACAAACCCAGTCCCACATAGACCAACAACGACTGTAAACCAAACACATAAACACAAAAACATTCCCAGAGGCCCTAATTACAAACACACAACACCAACACAAGCCTCCAAAGCAGACACCCAATGAAATAACCTCCAGACATAGCACATGTAACACATAGTACACAAAGCTGGTGTGCCAAATAGTCACAGGACAGAAGGAGAAACAACATGCCTGATACAGTTGTAATCGGTGACTCCATAGTGAGACATGCTGCTGTCCCAGGGATGGCTTGCACCTGTTACCCATGAGCATCTGGATATTGCCTAAGGATTTTGCAACCTACAGAGATCTTTCCGTAGGCAAGGCCGAAAAGACCAACCCACCACCATAGAAAACAAAACTGGAAAGAAACAGAAGGGTAATGCTGATCAATGCCAGATGTGTAAACCTCAATATGCATGCTCCTGAGGCCCTCCCCAGTATGGAGAACATTGATGTCTGTCCAGTGATAGAAACCTGCTGCAAGCCTCGTGACAGCACACCAGCACTACCAGGTAATACCACATATCATGTGTTATGGCCACAAAACCTGTAACAAAACATAAAAGGAGGGTGAGTATCCATATTCAGCACAGACAGCCATACATCCAGTTAACTGACAATGCTTATGTCATTGCAGTCCACCCATGTGCAACTAACCATAGGCAAGACTGCTGTACAGTCTGTAGCATGCTACAGACCACACTCTCACACACAGGAACCCCACCCCACTGTCCTGAAGACAGTGGACAGTATGAATGTACCACCAAATACAAAACAAGGTACACACAAATTACCACATAGGTGGTAAACCATTATGTGTGGAAGGAGTAATCAGGGACCTAGTGACACAAGTGGACAGTCACCTGTTATGTGACAGTCACATCACCAATTTGGCTAGGAAGACTGTCTATATTGGACACTGTATCATGAAAGGATTCACATCTACGTCAACAAAGGTCATTGTGCCCCTATATTGTTCCCCTATCAGACCATATTGTAATACAATGCCTCATTTGGGATGTACATTACCTGGCACTTGCAGTAGTTAGAAAGACCTCAAAGGTACCTCAGCAAGAGTCAGAAAGGGTCGCAAATATATCTCATATGCTGACTGGCTGTAGACACCACAGCTGAATGCAGTCACATACTGCCTACACAGAGGCATTGCATGTCTGTTGTACAAGTCCATGTCCAACACAGGAGTAATGGACATGCTCCACCCCAGAAAACTCAAAGCCATCGGAGCTGTGTGAGTCAGAGATGTCAACCTTAACACATAATCAAATAGGATGTGCTGGAGGGACAGATACCTAACCCTGAGTCTCTCCACACCCTGGAACAGAATACCACTACATGTTAGGCAGAGCCCCTCACTGACACTCTTCAACAGGAAGTTAGCAAAATGGATGGATAATTGTAGATGTACACTGGGGGTCTTTACTCTGTCATGTCCAGACAGAGGCACAGCTAAGTAAATCATAAATGGCCATAATATTCACATAGCAAGGGGTGGCAAAAGCCACACGCACTGTGGCTAGGCTTACAAATGCCCTAGGGTGGATAGCCTAGTATGAACCTATGAACCTATTATGACACAAATTGTACAGGACACTAAGGATAACCCCAAGGCTGCTGCAACTGATGGTAGTAAGCGTGTTGTGAATTCCTGGATATGCTCTGGATCACACAAATATTACAGATAACATACCAGACACACACACGTATTGCCAACATACATCCTGACAGGTGCAGTGCAAACACCCCCCCTCATAATGCCAAATATCTTTCCCAGAAGACTGCTGCCTCCCTGACATTATGTCAGCCTTACCACAGGATATGTACCCAAAGAGCAGTGTACAGCAACAGTGGTTGTTCTCAAGAAAGGTGTCGCCTGAATGGATACTAAAAACAACCACCACAGAATCCTGAGCAGCTTGGTCTGCACAGCTATGGAAAGGATCAGCATGTACCGCAGACATAAAGATAATGGGGATCTATTGACACCCGACCCTACCCAGTGTGGGTTTATGAAGTGCATACCCCGCCCCTAAACATGTGTGACTCAGTTGAAACAGTGATTGAGGTCACTGATGAGGGCAATGTGGTCCACACAGTGTAGCTGGACCTTGCAAAGCCTTGCATACAATACCCTACGTGTTCAATATAGATATGCTCACCAGCTTATATATACACCCCAATGTCACTAGAGGGGTTGCAAACCAGACCAATGACAGAACTGACATGGTCAGACATGCTGCAGCCATGTCAGACTACAAATCACATATAACAGGTATCCCACAAAGTTTGGTCCTGGGACCTTCCCCATCTGGTATATATGCCCCATAAGTACAGGCCAACATGTAAGGACTGTGCCTGAACATGTTTGCAGAGGACTGCAAACCGCCTAACATATCTGACACTCCAGCTGACACAAGCATCCCACAAAAAGGCCACATAGAAACAGACAACCGGTGCCATAGCCATGTCAGCATGTTAAATGGAGAAAACTGTATAGTCAACCTCTGTGGATATACACTAAGTGACCACCAATTACCACATAGGTGTTAACCCATTACATACTTAACATGTAATGACAGACCTGGGTACACAAGGTGATAGATATCCTGCATTGGACAAACATGTGGCTGTAGTGTTAACAGAAACAATTCATATACCAACCTAATCATGAAGGTTATGACATCTAGATAAGGGGAGGTCATTGTGGTTCTGCAGTTATTCTTCATCAGTGTTACAAATGACCACAAC
The DNA here is from genome assembly GCF_019279795.1 of Protopterus annectens. Classification (NCBI taxonomy): domain Eukaryota; kingdom Metazoa; phylum Chordata; order Ceratodontiformes; family Protopteridae; genus Protopterus; species Protopterus annectens. The sequence goes on along the minus strand of NC_056725.1, from coordinate 1,003,193,377 downwards.
AGCCCCTGTGGAGTGTACCTCAACAGACACCTCCATCAACTGTAAAGTCCACAACAGTACCTCACCAGGAGTATCAAAGAGCTTGAACACATGTAATGTGTTGCCTGATTAAACAGAGTGCAACTCCACACACTGCCATGCTGGCCACCCAGACGCAAGCTGTGCCTGATGTAGAAAGCCATGTCCAAGCTGGAATCAATGAACATGTTGCAGCTTGTGCAATCTGAATGGCAGTGAGCTATGCACATGAGGGAACTGAACCCCAGCACTGACATACATAGGACAAGCTGTACTGCATTATCCATAACACAGAAGCCAACCCCACGCATGAGTAAACTACCAGTACAGGTTATCCATGGAGTCACTCGTCGAATCTCCTCAACAGGAATCTTAATGAGTGGATGGGAGATGGTAGGTTTACCCTGGGTATCAATGTTATGTCACAGGTAGACAGAGGCACAGTATACTAAACAAGACATATGTCATGGCAAACTACACTTACAGTGTGTCGAAGGACAAACACACTCTCTGACTAGCATTAGAATTGGCCTAGAGCACATCGGTAGTGTGTGGAATACACTACTGATGTTGGATGAAGCTGTTGTAAGTAGTTCATATCTGAACATAATGCAACATGGTCAGATAGGTTCATAGGTTCATAGGTTTATACTAGGCTATCTGCCCTAAGGCAGTTATAAGCCTAGCCCAGAGTTTTGTGGCGTACTCCACCCCATATATGGAAACAATACTGTGCCCATTAGTTTGTCGTGCCTCTGTCCAGCAGTGACACAGAGACAATCCCCGGGGTAAACCTATGATCTCCCATCCACAGGTCAAGATTCCCCTTGAACAGAGCCAGCGAGGTGCTCTGCCTCACATGGACTGGGATTGTATTCCACAGCATAGGGAGTCTCTGAGTGATAAATCTATCCCTCCAATATGTCCTACTTATATCCCTGCTAAGGTTTACGTCACTTGCCCTAGTGGTTCTGGTGGATTTGGCAGTTTTGAGGTGGAGCATGTCCATTACTTCCTGGTTGGACATGGCCTTGCATGTCAGGCACATGTCACCTCTGAGCAGACGGTATGTGACTGAATAGAGCTGGAGTGTCTTCAATCTGGCAGCATATGACAGATGTTGGAGTCCCTTTATCCTTTTGGTGGGGGACTTTTGGGGTCTCCAATTGCTGCAGATGTCGGGTGAGATACATCCAGAATGGGGCATTGTACTTGATCATTGGTCTGATAAGTGAAGAGTACAGGGGAACAATGACCTCACTAGATCTGGATGTGAATCCCTTCATGATCAGGTGGGCAATGTAGAAGGTCTTTCTAGCCACGTTAGCAACGTGAGTGTCAGAAGAAAGGCCACTGTCAACCTGGGTCCCCAGGTCCATGATAACCTCCTCTGTGCTTAGAGGATTGCCACCTATATGGTAGCTTGGGGTTACCTTGCTTTTCCTGAAGGGTATGACTATACATGTTTTGGCATTTAACGGCAGGCCATGGCTCTGGCACCAGCTATCAGTTTCCGTGAGTCCCTTTTGAAGGATATCCGTGTCTGATGCACTGTCCACTATGGTGCCCAGTTTGCAGTAATCTGCAAACTTTGTCAGCCAAAGTCCTCCCATGTTGGCCTGTACTTCTAAGAAGTAGATGACGAACAATAGGGGGCCAAGGACTGAGCCCTGTGGGACACCACTTGTGACCGGCTTGGAGTCTGACATAGCGCCAGCAACTCTAACCCTGTGGGTCCTGTCCTTCAGCCAGTTTGCAACCCATCTTGTGACATATGGGTTTACATTTAGGTTGGTAGGTTTTTCTACAATACCCGAGTGGGGTATTGTGTCGAAAGCCTTTGCAAGGTCAAGGTAGGCTGTATGGACTGCCCTTCCCTCATCAATGGCCTTAGTGACTGTTTTGAAGAAGTCGACCAAGTTCAAAAGGCATGATCTGCCCTTGACCAAGCCAAACTGGGACGGGTCCAATGTCTGCATGTCCCCTATATCTTTGTTTATGAGCTCCATTATGATCATCTCCATAGCTTTGCAGACTAGACTTGTTAAGCTTATGGGGTGGTAATTACCAGGGTCCGTAGAGGCACCGCCTTTGTGCAGATGTGCACAACTGGACCCTAACCAGGCTGTTGTGCACACTATGGAAATGTAAAGCAGTGATAGGACTAAAGCCCAGGATACTGTCCACCACAGTGAAAGTACTGAACCACTACACTATACAGTACTACAGTGTTAGGTCAGTATGAACGGATGTTGACAATTGTATGCAAAGTATCCCATGCAAAACCTGCAGGCACAGTATAATCCCTGTTGTGTTCACACAAAAAGCATTTGGACAGTAACTACACAACATGGCACAGAACACACAACCATAAACTGGAGATATTTGCTGAAAGTCACACTCATCCACAAATGTGATGGGCTGCAGAGTTCAACATATGGGAAGCTCACACTGGGCATGCTCACACACTTTGATAAATGAGACATCTTTCACACAACATGCCATGGGAAGGCTGAACTGGGCATGCTCATACACTTAGTCCAAATGTTCCACTTAGCAACTGTAAAAACACACCAGAGGATGCTCATTCCCATTCCTAAACACTGATGATGTCAGCACCCTATAAGTATAGGTTCATAGGTTCATAGGTTCATAGGTTTATACTAGGCTATTTGCCCTAAGGCATTTATAAGCCTAGCCCAAAGTTTTGTGGCTTACGCCACCCCTTATGTTAAAAAATATTGTGCCCATTAGTTTATTTTTCCTCTGTCCAGCAGTGACACAGAGATGATTCCCGGGGTAAACCTACGATCTCCCATCCACCAGTCAAGATTTCTCTTGAACAGAGCCAGCGAGGTGCTCTGCCTCACATGGACCAGGATTTTATTCCACAGCATAGGGAGTCTCTGAGTGACAAATCTATCCCTCCAGCATGTCTTATTTATATCCGTGCTAAGGTTTAAGTCGCTTGCTCTAGTGGATCTGGTAGATTTGGATTTTTTGAGGTGGAGCATGTCCATTAATTCCGGGTTGGACATGGCCTTGTATGTCAGGCACAGGTCACCTCTGAGCAGACGGTATGCGACTGAATAGAGCTGGAGTTTCTTCAGTCTGGCAGAATATGACAGATTTTGGAATCCCTTTATCTTTTTGGTGAGGAACTTTTGGGGTCTCTCCAATTGCTGCAGGTGTCGGGTGAGATACATCCCGAATGGGGCATTGTACTCGATCATTGGTCTGATAAGTGAAGAGTGCAGGGGAACAATGACCTCACTTGATCTGGATGTGAATCCCTTCATGATCAGGTGGGCAATGTAGAAGGTCTTTCTAACCACTTTAGCAATGTGAGTGTCAAAAGAAAGGCCACTGTCAACCTGGGTCTCCAGGTCCCTGATAACCTCTTCTGTGCTTAGTGGATTGCCACCTATATGGTAGCTTGGGGTTACCTTGTTTTTCCCGAAGGGTATGACTATACATTTTTTGGCATTTAACTTCAGGCCATGGCTCTGGCACCAGCTATCAGTTTCCATGAGACCCCTCTGAAGGATATCTGTGTCCGATGTACTTTCCACTATGGTGCCCAGTTTGCAGTCATCTGCAAACTTTGTCAGCCATAGTCCTCCTATGTTTGCCTGTACTTCTGAGAAGAAGATGCCGAACAATAGGGGGCCAAGGACTGAGCCCTGTGGGACACCACTTGTGACCGGCTTGGAGTCTGACATGGTGCCAGCAACTCTGACCCTGTAGGTTCTGTCCTTTAGCCAGTTTGCAACCCATCTTGTGACATATGGGTTTACATTTAAGCTGGTAAGTTTCTCTATAATACCTGAGTGGGGTATTGTGTCGAAAGCTTTTGCAAGGTCAAGGTAGGCTGTATGGACTGCCTTTCCCTCATCAATGGCCTTGGTGACTGTTTCGAAGAAGTCGACCAAGTTCAAACGGCATGATCTACCCTTGACAAAGCCAAACTGGGTCGGGTCCAATGTCTGAAAGTCCCCTATGTCTTTGTTTATGAGTTCCATTATGATCCTCTCCATAGCTTTGCAGACCAGGCTTGTTAAGCTTATGGGGCGGTAATTACCAGGGTCCGTAGAGGCACCGCCTTTGTGGAGTGGGACCACAGTTGCCGTATGCCACTCCTTGGGCACGTATCCTGTGGTAAGGCTAAGATTAAACAGCTGCCTTATGCGGGTTTAGTTCCTCATTGAGTTCGTGTAGCACACAGCCGGGGACACCATCCAGTCCCATTGATGCTGTGTTTTTAGCTTTAGAGAGAGCAGCTTTTACCTGCGCATTTGAGATGTCTGGGAGGCTACACTCTGCTGGGATAGTTATCTCTCCTTTTGTGTGGCGAGGCGGTGAAGTTTGCACTGAACCTGTCCGCCAGTATGTTGGCAATGTCTGTGGGTTCAGTGATTTTTGTATCATTTTGGACTAATTCTGAGCATATCTGGGAGATTCCACCCAGGTTTCTAACATAGCTGAAGAAGGCCTTATGATTGTCTTTTGAATCTATCGCAATTTTTCTCTCAAAGTTGGCCTTGGATGATTTTATGAGTGCTCGTATTTTTTTACTCATAATGATCAAGGGTGTCTTCTCTTTTATGGATTTTGCTCTATCATGTAACAGCTTTCTCCTCTTATTGTAAAGTTTGTTTATGGCTGGGGTCCACCAGACTGGACGTTTGCCCTTGGTGGAAAGAGTCTTGGTTTTATTAGGGATTGCCTGATCCATGCAGTCCTGGAGGTGTTTGTAGAAGGCATTTGTAAGGGCTTTCGCAGCTTGGGTTGTGGTTTCCAATGGCTTGGGGGCCTTGAAGGATACCACACCAGTCTTGAGTAGTGTGAAGTTTGCTTTAGAGAAGTTCTTCACTGTGGTCTTTTTTGTTTGGGGTGGGGGCGGGATGTGAATTTCCAGTGAGATTAGTTTATGATCTGATCTCACCAATGAGGGATATACTTCCGGTGTTTAGCATTTTGTCCCCATGTTTGTGATGATGAGATCTAGTATATTTTCTCCTCTTGTGGGAATGGTGACTAGTTGTTCCATGGCATTTGAATTTATGAACTCCAGGAACCTTTGGGCTAAAAAGTTGGGGCTTGATTAATGTTCCCAGTCTATATTCGGGTAGTTGAAGTCACCCAATATAATGGTGTTTGGAGATACATTTATACCCTCCAGTGTCTTCAGGAAGGCTGTGTGGAGTTCCTGAGTTTGAGAGGGTGGCCTGTAGCATGCTACAAATTGTAGAGCAGTTTTGCCTATGGTTAATTGCACCTGGATGGTTTCCGATGCTTAGATGCGTTGCCACCAACCTGGAGGTGTGGGTATCCTTGATGAATATGGATACACCCCTCCTTTTGTGGTGGTCCGGTTTTGGGGATGGAGCATGATATGAGGTAAAACCTGATAGTGCCGGGGTGCTCTCAGGAGCCTTGAACCAGGTTTCAGTTACAGCACAGACATCGATGTTCTCCATACTGAGAAGGGCCTCGAGTGCGTGCATTTTGAGATTTAGACGTCTGGCATTGAGCAGCATTACCCTTAGTTTCTTCCCATTTTTGTTTTCTAGGGTGGTAGGTTTAGAATTTGAGCCTTGCCTAAAAAAGGCACTATGAGGGTGGCAAGAGCCTTAGCCAATATCTGGAATCCCAGGGGTGACAGGTGCAAGCCGTCCCTTGTAAGCAGCGTGGCTTGTCAAGCATGTCATCCCAGGCAGACAGACACTGGATCCCCTTTGAATGACACCAGAAATTAAGCCAATTGTTAAAGCTGATCATCTTGTCTCTATGTTGTGGCATCATTCTTGGTGAAGGAAGGATACTGCTCAGGGTCAGGGTCATACCTGCCTGGGCTACATAATCAGAGAGCTCCTCTATGTCTCTTTTCATGTAGTCCAGGGAGGTACGTCTCAGGTCGTTCACACCAGCATGGACAATGACTGTGTCATATTTGTACTTGCTGTGGAGTGACCCGAGTGCTTATGTTATGTGGCGGATTCTAGTGCCCGATAGGCAGCTTACTGTGACCCTCTCCTTATTCATCCTGGTGAGTGGGACGTCAGTGTGTCTGACTATGGAGTCACCTATGACAAGTATGTTTGGTGTTGTATTTGGCCTTAAGGGCTGTGACTGCTTTGCACACTGATTTTGTGGTTTATGTGTTGCCTGTGGTGTGTCATGAGGTGGCAGTTGCTTGGGTGTCTGCTTTGGAGGCCTCTGCTGTTTAGGTAAATTTTTGCTCAGAGCCTCCGAGTATGTCTTTGTGTGTTTATGTGTTTGATTCATTGTTGTGATAGCTTTATGTGAGACTGGTTTTGTGGTGTGTGTAGTTGCCTTCTCCTCCTGTCTGGTCTTGCCAGTCCTGAGTATATCAGGAGAAAAGAAATCTCCCAATAATCCGACTAGCGTGCTCTGCTAATGCATCCATCTCTAGTGTCAAAACATAGTTAGGTAGGGGTTTGAATCCAGCAAGTGTGTGTGAAGGGGGGTAAGTGTGTATGAAAGGAACATCCCTTTTGGCAACTGTGAAAACACACCACAGGATGCTCATTCCCCTTTCTAAACACTGATGATGTCAGCACCCTATAAGTATATCAGGAGAAAATAATTCCCCCAGCAATCCGAATAGCGCGCTCTGCTAATGTGTCTGTCTCTAGTGTCATAACATAGTTAGGTAGGGGTTTGAATCCAGCAAGTGTGTGTGAAGGGGGGTAAGTGTGTATGATAGGAACATCCCTTTTGGCAAATGTGAAAACACATTACAGGATGCTCATTCCCCTTTCTAAACACTGATGATGTCAGCACTCTATAAGTATATCAGAATAGCGCACTCTGCTAATGTGTCCGTTTCTAGTGTCATAACATAGTTAGATAGGGGTTTGAATCCAGCAAGTGTGTATGAAAAGAACATCCCTTTTGGCAACTGTGAAAACACACCACAGGATGTCCATTCCCCTTTCTATACACTGATGATGTCAGCACCCTATAAGTATATCAGGGGAAAAGAAATCTCCCAGTAATGCGAATAGCGCTCTCCGCTAATGCGTCCGTCTCTGGTGTCATAACATAGTTAGGTAGGGGTTTGAATGTGGCAAGTGTGTGTGAAGGGGGGTAAATGTGTATGAAAGAAACATCCCTTTCAGCAACTGGGAAAACACACTACAGGACGCACATACCCCTTTCTAAACAATATCACAATTATTTATGGCTTTTGATTCCAGACATGTCACGTGTGTTTTGCCCACACAGAATGCCCATGTGTGCGGGTTGTTTCTCACAATAATACATGACATCGATTAAACCAGTTATGGCAATGCACATATGATGTATGTGTGTGCCAAATACACATATGTACCTGTGACCTTCAATAGTTACCATGTGTGATGCCTGCCACATGTGAATACATGGTATTTGCACAGGGTAACATTATGACTGTGGTCTTCTGTGCAGGTGCTGCATGTGGGATGTGTATATACAGTGTGAGATGTAGATGCTATCAACCTAGTAGTGAGGGATACACACCTGGTCTGGGGCATATAGTCTACATGTTGTTGATGAACAGATGCTGCATGTTTTCACCTGTTGTGGGAGTGGTAAGACGTTGTTCCATAGCAATGCCGTGACCGCATTCTAAGAACCGTTCAGCTAGGGTGTTGTAGCTACAGTAATTCATTAGCATTCAGTAATATGTCAGCATTCCTGGTGAGGGTCTGATGCCAACCAAGGTCAGGGTTCTACCAGCCTGTGTCACTTGCTCAGTGAGCCCTTCCATGTTCCCTATCATGTATCCCAGTGAGGGACATCACACATCAGCTGTAGTGGCATGGACAATGACTGAGTCATATGTGTCCATGCATCTGAATGACCTGTATGCTTGTGTTATGTGGTGGACCATAGTGCCCCATGAGCATATCACTGTGACCTTCACCTTGTCCAGCCTGGTGAGCATGACCTCATTGTACTGGACAATAAAAGTACCTAACACAACCGCAGCAGTAGTGTTGTAGTACAGACTGTGCTTGTTTGGCACACAGGATTTGTGTGCTATGTGTTATGCGTGCTGTGTTCAGGCCTAACGTATGCCTGTGTGCCAGCTGCAGAGGTGTCTGCCACTCAGGCAGGATGCTATCCTTAGGCTCCATGAATGGCCCGGTGTGTTTCCGTGCTTGTATTGCTATCAGTGTAGGTCCACATCAGACTGGTATTGCTGTCACTGTAGTATTTCATGCCACCTGACAGGTTATGCCAGTACTGGGTTCAGAGTGCTTAGTCCACAGTTTGGCCATGTGTTTCCATCTCATACATGTGTTGTACATCCATGGGTAGGGGATAGGGTTGACTGTGTACATGTGGCAGCTGTGACATTACTACATGACTCACATATTCCACAACTGTACCATAGAGGTGACTGACAACTGACCTTTGCACATGCTACCATAGTATTGAGATTGCATTGGTGATTAACAGCACATAGGGCCAATGGTGAACAAGATACATAGGTCCATAGGTTCATACAAGGATATCTGCCCTAGGGCATTTATACACCTAGCCAGAATGTGTGTGGCTTTCACCATGCATTGTAAATCTATCTTGCTATGCCCTTTTCCAAGGTTAGTATACTGTGCCTCTGTCTAACAGTGACACATAAGTGATACCCAGGGTAAACCTACAATGTCACATCCAGTCATTAATATCCCTCTGGAAGATAGTCACTGAGTGACTGTGCCTATCCTCTATTGGGATAATATTCCAGAATGAAGGGGGCCTCTGAGTTATGAATGTGTCCCTCCAGCATGTCCTATGTATATCACTCCTGAGGTTCAAGTCTTTCCAGCGTGTAGCCTGATGGGATCTGGATATTCTGAGGTGCAGCATGGCCATTAAGCCAGGGTTTGACATGGCTTTATATGTCAGGCACAGATTGCCTATGAAGAGGCAGTATGCCACTGAGTAGAGCTGCTGTTTCTTTAACCAGTCAGTATGTGGCATCTATTTGAGCCCTTTGATCCTCTTGTTGATGTACGTATGTGGTCTTTCCAGTTGCTGCAGGTGTCTGGTAAGGTGCATGCCGACAGGGGCATTGTAGTCAATTATGGGCATGATGAGGGATGAGTAAAGAGGCACAATGTCCTCCCCTGATCTACATGTGAATCCCTTCATGATGAAGTGGCCCATATAAAATGTTTTCCTAACCACTTTGGCCATGTTGTTGTCAAATGCGAGAATGCTATCAACCTGTGTACCCCAAGGTCCATAATTCCTTCGTCTGCACTTAATGGATTAACACATATGTGGTACTTTGTGGTCACTTTGTAATTTGCCAAAGGGGATGACTATACACTTTTTGGCATTCAGCTTGAGGCCATGGCTGTGGTACAAGTCGTGTGTTTCCAAGAGGCCCTTTTGGAGGATGCGTGTGTTAGCTGGAGAGTTGATTATGGCATCCGGTTTGCAGTCATCTGCGACTTGCTCAGCCACAGTACTTCCATGTTGGCCTGTACCTCTGATAAATATATACTGAACATGACAGATCCCAGGGCTGAGCCTTGTGGGACACCACTTGTAACTGGTTTTGAGGCTGACATGGCTCCAGCAATTCTAACCATGTGTGTTCTGCCCTTGAGCCACTGTGCAATATCTGTAGTGACATAGGGGTTAATATGTACACTGGTGAGCTTCCCTAGAATGCACAAGTGGGGTATTGTATCAAAGGCTTATTCAAGGTCCAGGTAGGCTGTGAAGACCACCTTCCCCTTGACAGTGGCCTTGTGACTGTTTCAAAGAAATCAAACAGGTTTGAGAGGCAGGATCTGCCATTAACAAAGCCAAACTGTGTATGGTGACATGTCTGTAGGTCCCCAATATCTATATTTATGGGGTTCATGATGATCCTTGCCATAGCTTTGCAGACCAAGCTATTCTGATGTATGGGGCGAATAGTGTCCAGGATCCATTAAGGCACCACCTGAATGTAGAGGGACCACTGTTGCTGTACACCACTCTTTGGCCACATATCGTGTAGTAAGGCTGGAATTGAACAGTAGTGTTATGTCTGGGTGTAGCTCTTCTTGGGGTTCATGTAGGACACAGCCTGGGACACTGTCTAGTCCCATTGATGCAGTGTTTATTGCTTTGGAGAGGGCAGTCCTTACCTGAGCATCTGAGATGTCAGGGGGGGCAGCACTCTGCTTGGAGAAATATTTGCCCTTTTGGTGTGGAAGGGGGGAGAAGGTAGCAGTGAACCTGTCCACTAGGATGATGGCAATGTCTGTGTGTTTGGTATTTCGTGTGACATCTTGGACTACCTCTGAGCATATCTGGGTATTACCACCCAGGTTCCTAACATAACTACAGAAAGCCTTGTGATTATCCTCAGTGTCTTGTGGAATCTTCTCTCAAAGATGGCCTTAGACAATCTTATGAGTGCCTGTAGTTGTCTTCTAATACTCATCAGTGATGCCTTCACATTTTGGGAGTTTGTTGTATCATGTAGTAGCTTCATCCTTCTATTGTATAGTTTGTTTATGGCTGGTGTCCAGCACACAGGACGTCTGCCTTTGGAGGATTGGGTCATGCTTTCGTTTGGGATTGCATAATCCATGCATTCCTGAATGTGTCCATAGAATGCCTTTATACAGGTATCTGCAGTCTGGTCCATATTTTCAACAGGCCTGGGGGCTTTGAAAGTTTCCACATCATTTATGAGGAGTGTGAACATGCTTGACATGAGCTGTTGACTGACGTCCCGCCCTCCAGACTGAGCAAGGTGAGGGTCACATTTAGCTACCTGTCGGGTGATAGAATGTGCCACATAACACAAACACTCAGGTCACTCCACAGCAAGTACAAGTATAAGGCAGTCATTGTCCATGCTGGTGTGAACAACCTGAGACGTACCTCACTGGACCACATGGAAAGAGACACAGAGGAGCTCTTACAGCACCCTCTCAAACTCAGGAATCCCACACAGCCCTCATGATGACACAGGAGAGTATAGATTTCTCTGCAAACACCATCACACTGGGTGACGTCAACTACCCAAACATAGACTGTGAACATTACTCAAGCCACAATACCCAAGCTCTAGGGTTCCCATAGTTCAGAAACTCTTTAGCTATGGAACAGGTAGTCAACATTCCCACAAGAGGGGCAAATATACTAGACCTGATCATCACAAACATGAGTACAAAATGATCACCACTTGAAGTATATCCCTCATTGTTGCAATCGAACCATATACTAATCACACTGGAGTACTGGATCCCCCACATATGCAAACCTCAAACACATTGATGTGTGTGTGGGAAATGCCCCTATTAGCAACTGTGACAGTACACTACAGGATGCAGATTCCCCTTTTGAAACACTGATGATGTCAGCACTCTATAATTATATTACCTGAATTTAATTTTTTCAGTAATTTGTATAGCGTGCTCTGCTAATGTGTCTTCATTCAGTGTCATAACCTAGTTAGGTAGGGGTTTGAATCCTGCATAGGAAATGTATGAGTGGGGTTTGTATGTGTGCATAATGCTGTGAGGGAAAAGTGCCTTTTGCCAGCTGGAGGAACACACTACAGGGTGCACATCCCTCTTCCTAAACACAGATGATGTCAGCACCCTCTAAGTACAGCATTAGAAAGGATTTCTATCACTAATGCAAATAGCACACTCTGCTAATGTGTCTGTCTCTAGTGTCATAACACAGTTAGGTAGGGGTTTGAATCTTGCAAATGGAAAGTATGTGTTTTAGTGTGGGTGGGGTTATTGTGTGTGCACAATGCTGGGGGTGGGATGTGGCTTTTGCCAAATGGGGCTATGCACTGCAGGGTGCACATTTCCCTTAACAAACAGTGATGTTGACAGCACCCTATACAAACAAAACAACAAAAGAGAAGGTGCTGGTACCAATAACGCATGTTGCCCTAGGGCAAATAGCCTAGTATGAACCTATGAACCTATGTGTACTGCTATAGTACTTCTGCCATATGTTGCATGTGTGTGTGTTGTGGGGGATGCACAGGTAATGGTCAAATATTTCTGCACAGGCAACACGTCTGAAATACTCTGGGTGTTCATCCCTACATACTGTATGTGTGTTGCCATCCAACCCTGTGATGTGGACACACATTACTCAGCCTGGATATACATATCCCAACAACACCACAAGCACAGTACACTACCTTGCTATGTATGCATGTAATTACACAGTTATTCACTAGTTAGGACTGTGATGCTATCCATGCAGCCCACTAGGCCAGTGGAAGCCACAACACACACTGCTGGCCCCTTTGCAAAAGCTTACCACAGACATCCCACATAGTGCATGTAGTGTGCACACACATATCTAACCCAGACCGTATGCACACCACTTATTTATCCTGTCCAGTGGACTACAGATACAGGCACATTGTATAAAAATAGCAGGAGGCTACTACAGCACAGGGCAGATTCACATGAAGGCAAGGCATCTGTGGTCAGCAGTGGTAAGATGCTTCACATTCACCAAATGCACAGATATTGGCAACATTGTTGCAGACAGTTTAGGTGCAGGTACCCCCCCCCCCATTCTCCTACACAAGTGGAAATAGTTATCACAGATGACTGTAACCTCCCTATCATCTCACATGTCCAGGTGAGGGCCACCCACAACATTGCAGAACACACAGCATCACTGTTACAAAATGGTATCCCTGGATGTGTGATACGTTCACCCCTAGAGTACATAGCACCACATTACAGACTGATATTAAACCCTGGCCATACTACAGGATATGTACCTGAACAGTGCCATACATACACAGTGGTCCCACACCAATGAGGAGGAACCTCTACTGGCCCTGGGAACTACTGCATCATATGCATAACTGGCCTTGTGTTTTAAGCTATGGAAGTTTTAAGTATGGACGACATGTACAGCAATATTACATATGTATATATATCAGGACTATGTACACACAACCTATCTCATGGACATACCTATAGATAGTGAACTATGATACATTTGGAGGTTTCACAGTAAACACAGTATTAACCTGCTACTTTGCATTACCTGTGTTTGTGTCAGCTGTTGCTGTGTCAGTGGTGCTACTTGTTGTTTGCTGCTGCTGCTGCTGGTTTTGTTGCTGGCTGTCTTTATTTCTTTTTTTTTTCTATCTCTGTCTCTCTCTTTCTCTGTCGGTTTTGTGCAATGAATGTATTGCATGTGTGGAGTGTGAGTACTGCATGCTTTTGTAGGTATCTGCATAGGTCCATGTGATGGCCTTTGCACCAATTGTAAGGCAGCATTTGCTAATTGCATGCAGCCAGTTGTGTACTGATTGCATGTCTCACTGTGATTTCAGGACAGTGCTATAAAAGGGTATGTGAGATAGGCGTTGCCCTTTCAGATTGTAAGGGCGTGGACCATGCTGGTATGCTGTCGACAGTTTTCTGTGAGTGTGAAGGTTAGTACGTCTCTCATGCTTCATGCTGTGTTGTAAATTCAGGTTGCTGCATTTCTCTCACCTGTTCCCTGTAGTGAGTGTGTATGCATACTGACACCTACAACTATATTTCATATGTATTGGTATATATATATATATATATATATATATATATATATATATATATATATATATATATGTGTGTGTACATATACATACTTTCATATATGTACATCAGCTGACATTATTGGGTACAAGCTAACAATTAGCAGGACTGTTTCTGTTAACACTAAACTAGTGTGGGAATCCAGTAATTGGGACAGTAAAAATCTGCCTGACATGCTTTGGGTAGTACACATCCTATATTGCCTTTATCTTCATTCCTACTATTACATGTTCTACTTATTTTAGCACTATATTCCTGTATGAGAGTCATGGCTTACTGGTAGGTCATACAGACTAGTGTTACAATGGTCTTGTGGTAGGGCCTACTAGTATGCTTATATTTTGCTTTCAAATTGAGTACAGGGCCTATCAATCAAAGTGCTCGAGGCACCTTTAAGCAGTTAAAGGGGTTAGTAGGTCTCACAGGAGTCAGGCTGTGTTGCAGATTCTGGTTGCTGCATTTATCTTCACTGTTTCCTGTAGTGAGTGTGTATGAATACTGACACCTACCACTATATTTCATATGTATCAATATCTATATATATATATATATATATATATATATATATATATATATATATATATATATATGTACATATACATACCTTCATATATGTACATTACCTTACATTATTATGTACAAGCTGACAATTAGCAGGGCTGTTTCTGTGAACACTAAAGTAGTATGGGAATCTAGTAATTCAGGCATTAAAAATCTACCTGACATGCTTTGGGTAGTACACATCCTATATTGTCTTTATATTGATTCCTACTATTACATGTTATATTTATTTTAGCACTATGTTCTTGTATGAGAGTCATGGCTTAGTGGTAGGTCATACAGTCTAGTGTTACCAAGGGCATGGGTTCGAGACTGGCAGTGGGAATTTCTTTTTCTTTTGAAATGAGTACAGGACCTGTCAATCAAAAGCACTTTTAAGCAATTAAAACCAGGTCTGCGCTCGTTTGCGCGGAGCTCACGCATGCGCACTGGCGGTGAGCTCCACGCATACAAGTGCACACCCGCGCTATTTTCTTTGAAAGAAAAGAAAAAGGGGTGACAGGAAAGTGGTGAAAGAGGGGTCACAAAGAGGGTAAGACAGTAGGGAAACAAGCTTGGAATTTGCAGGAAGGATGTAGGTGAGGCCCGTAGCTGCCCATGTCTTTCTCAGCAACAGCTGTGCATTTGTATGCAATTTGGTGTGACATTTGGAACCTTCCACCCCTGAGAGAGGTGTCAGGACAACATTAATACCTGTTGTACAGCCAATTGTAATTAACAGTTTCAATGTCCAGCGGACATGTGTGCAACATGGACAGCTATGTATGGGGCGTAATTTTTTTGTGGGTACAGAGTGCCCTTTTTTTTTATCAGGTGAGAGTGGTATGTCAGGTGAGGTAGTCGGTATAGCTGGGGAGGTAGGTTGGGTAGGTTAACAGACAAGACAGACAAGACGCATACAGGGGCGGTGTATGACACATGTGGGGGGGTTACACAATTGACGGGGATGGAGGTTGGGATATCTAAGGCACATGAGCCCACAGATGGCAACAGTGGAACTGATATCCCCACCCATAGGCAGTTGCCACTGTTCCTTCACAGCCCAGGACGGGGCTGTGCTGGGGGCTGTGCAGGCGGGACAATGGGCATGCCCGTAAGCTGTGCCACCCGGGCCTCAAGCTGGCGTAGGGGCCCAATAACAGAGTCTTGGATCTCCCTTCGCACCACAGACCTGGACACCTTGGAGGGTGAGTGGACGTGCTCCTCCGGCCACGCTTGCAGAGGGGGGATGGGCACCATCCCCTGCAGCGCTTCCATCCGAAGGTGGCACAGGGCCACCGGAGGAGGGTCCGGCCTGGGCACTAGTGCCAGGTGCACTCGCCAGCTGAGGTGGGAGAGGTGGGTCCGCTGGGACCTGCCTTCCCAAGTGTTCTAGGTTTGTGAGTATGTTATGTTAGTTTGGGTTAGTGGCATATTATTCCATTCAAATTAGTTGTAACAGCATGCATTGGTATTCCCAATAAACAAACACCCAGATATTAACACCATTGAACAACAGGCATATCAATATCACATGCATTATTTGAACGGAAATACACAATCAAACAACATGCAGGGTTGATTAATGGCAACAGGCCATCAGGTTTGCAGATTTGCAGGTATGACCAGGGCACATGCAACAACAGACATGCATATATTTTTGAAACAGGACAAATGTCCATGGTTAAAGAAATGTTCACATACCAATATTTAGTGAGTTGTTTAATTTGCAATTATAGGGTGGGGTGGAGAAATAAAATGATGACACATTCATAAATTATACATTGATATACATTTGTAATAGAAACACAATTAACTTGTGGGTGATAGTTTCCAAATGATTTTTACTTGACTGTCATGCTAGACCTGTTACAGATACATCACTATCCTAGTTATTTTGAATTTGATCAGATACATCATCCTGCTACACTTTGATGACAGGGAAGGGGACAACTATGGATGTTTAGTATGTCAGACAATCATTCATTCTATCTGCAAATTGCTGACTGTGATCACCATATACAGATTTTGGCATGAACATTCAAGAGTCAGACACACTGAAATCAGTTTGGGATGTTAAGTTTTAATTCCCACATGCATTTAGTTGTGTAGAACCACACTGAAGCTTATATATTCAGGAGTTATTTATTTATTGATACATGACCCTTTCTGTCACTCTCACACATCCTGCAATTTCACAGTTCAGGTTGGTACTTCTAGGCTTTGTTCACATATTAGACCTGTGGGGATTCCAACACTTTCCAGCAGCCTCACTTCTGTCATGATTCAGCATTTCAACAGGGGATATATCTCACATGTGATTACCTCAGATTCTGAAGCTGTACTCTTGAGACTACTGCAGGTTATACTACATTTTATTAATGGTGGGACATCTGTATTACAGCACTATTTATTTCTATCACTTATATTTCCAGTTTCACTTGCATACTGATGAACTTGTTGCAGCCATACCTGCAGACTTTTACTTGCTGCTTGCACATTCTATTACTTTTAAGCAATACACTGCAGTGTTCTGCTACATGCTACACTATAATATTTATTTACAAGTACTAGGTGGGGTTACTAACCTGCATGGTGGCACAGCCGCACCAGCCTGCGGTCATGTGCCTGTCGATTCATAGAGCGGACACCTGCAGCTGTAATACAAAACAAGTAATATTGGGATACACATCTCCATGGTATCAGCTAGTTGAATTCCTTACATACATAAGTAAAATGTAACTTACTCAGTAGTGGGGCATTGGGCATATCCCGGGCCTCCTGGATCCATTGGGTCAACTGGTCTTGGTTACGTCGCTTCAGGTCCGCATGGTGGTGACGGACCTGCTCACCAGTGCGTGGAATCCCAGTAGCACTAGTAAGATCATGAGCCAACTGGTCCCATGCATTTGCCCTGTACGCTCCCCATGAGACCTGGCCCTGCATGAGTTGGGCCTCATGATGGTGAACTAGGAGCCAGACCATGTATCTGTACTCCTCAATGCCCCACCGCTGTGCTCGAAAGCAACGTCCCTCCCCTACTCCACTTATTCTGCCTGCAGGTCTATTCTACAATCGTTTATGCTGTGTATTCCCGCCTATGGGGCTTATATATGCCGATTTTCCCGCACATTTCTATGATTGGCCGGTTTAGAATTGTATCTACTTCACAGAAACTGCTTTATCATGCTCCATTTTGGATTACATCCTATATATTATGCTATTTCTGCATTTCTAAGTACTGCTGTCATGGCTTAGTGGTTTAGTACCTTGACTCTAGTGCATGGTATCCTGGGTTCGAATCTGACCACTGAATTTTAATTTTTATGACTGTCTAGAAATGACTTCAGGACCTGTCAATCAAACATGCCAAAAGCACTTTTAAGCACTTTAAAACCAGGTCTGCGCTCGTTTGCGCGGAGCTCACGCATGCGCACCGCCGGTTAGCTTGTGGGAGCGTCGCGCAAACGGTGTGCACTGGGTTATACCTTAATTGGCTAGTAACACACATGTTAAACTAAGCACAGCTAGTTGCACACAGTTTGAGCCTGTTAAACCAGTGCTTAGCTATGAGCAAGCAATTTGCAGTTTGTGAAACACGACTTAGCTACGGGCACTCTGTCTCACTGCAGTTTAGCTATCAGTACATTTCTAACAATTTTTATTCTTGTATTACTTGGAAATATATGCTCCATTTCATTCCATTTTACAAAAGGAAATACTTTTACATTTGTACAATACTGTCACAGGCCTTTTTAGTGCTTTTTTACAAAAAAAAAAAAAAAGGTTGCTGTGTGGGCTCGAACCTTGCCTGCCTGCTCTTCAGCCGACAACTCTACCGCTCTGCTACTACTTCTTGGCTTACTTTGCATATTTAGTTCTTATATCCTTTTCCACTGATTGCTAACTGCAGTTGTGCTAGTAGCACACCCGCGCACACGAGCGCACACAGTAGCAAACATTTACGGGGATTAAAAAAAATAAAACAGTTTTTATTTTCATTTTATAACATCTGTTCACTCTTTACATTGCTGGTCTGTGGGGGCATGTGTTGTGTAGTGTGTTTATTCACATTTCCATGGCCTTTCTCGTGGCTGTTTACTTTCAGCCATTATAGACTTTCGGGGGCGTGTCCGCTTGCAGGGCTTAGCCAACGGACACGCCCCCTACTGTCTTACACGGTCCGTGTAAGAGTTACAGTGTGATTCAGCATGCCTCATGCACCTCATGCATATGCATGACATGCTGACATCACACCGTTTAACTGCAGCCTCCGTGTAAGAGTTATAACTCTTACACGGAGGCTTCCTGAATCTGGCCCAATGTCTTTAACAGTTAAAGAATCTGTTCCAATATTGATTGACTACCTGATACTAAATTTACAACAAAGGGTTTCTGATAAAGGTAAGCTCTCACATATACATAAAATTATTAGAGATGAAACCTATTATAGTTCAGATAATTACTGGAATTATTTCAATTCCATTAATGGTGAATTACCAAAACAGCAAGATAAACAATATATATTGGAATCTGCTTATAAAACTACTTCTTCCATTAATTGGAGACTTTATACCTGGAAATTTTTACATAGATCTTTTTATACACCCATAATGATGAAAAAAAGTAACAAAAAAGATAACATATGTAAGAGATGTACTGTAGAAATAAATGCTGATTGGGCACATATGTTTTACGATTGTATAAAACTGAAGGAATATTGGATGTTAATCAATGTTTTTTTGCAGGCTCTTTTTACAGATAATTTCATAGTCTCTAAGTCACTTATATTATTTAACACCCCTGTTCCTAAATGTGTTAAAAAAGTTAAACTTCCTTTACTATGGTCAATTCTAGCAGTGGCTAGAAAAATAATAACTAGAAACTGGATTTCAGATACTCCTCCTTCATTTAATGAATTTAAAATGTTATGATTGAAGTATGTCATATGGAACTAATGACAATAAAGTCAAGAACCATTAGGAAAACATCTTACTATAATATATGGGTTACCTTACAAAACTTGTTAAAACAGTCTTAGTTTTATTAGTAAGATGTTATAGTTTAATTAATTGATTTAATCTAGAGTGGATGTCTTTGTAAATACTTTAGTTGTTTTATTAGATGTTATAATTGTTTATATGTTAACTACTTGCATAAGATTGTCATAATATTTATTTTGTATGTTAAAATTAATAAACGTGTTTTAAAAAAAAAAGAAAAGGCACTGCAGTACAGTTCAGACAGCTGAAGCAAGATGTGTGTGTGTGTGTGTGTGTGTGTGTGTGTGTGTGTGTGTGTGTGTGTGTGTGTGTGTGTGTGTGTGTGTGTGTGTGTGTGTGTGTGTGTGTGTGTGTGTGTGTGTGCATGTGTGAGATGTTGCACAACATGACATTGCACAAACAGATGGAGCACTAGGCTACAATGTTGGAATGGCCCTACATACTGATTGCACCAGCAGTGGAAGGACAGGATGGATAATCAGGAAGATAACACATGGTAACAGTATAACAACATTTGCAGAGACAAAAACAGTAATCATAGCACTGGCAAAAATTAATTACTGAACTGCACATCCTGGCTGTTATGATGCATGACTCCTGTATGTGTCATGTCCTATAGTTGTGGACCAGTAGCACCAGTCATTACCATACCCACCAGTGTTAGGGGCTGGATAGGACAAAGTAATCAACAACTGCACAGGTGAGAGTGCCCTGTGACAGATGAACGCAGAACTATGAGATGGAGTATTATCATGTGAGGTGAACCCAGTAGCCACATGCCCTAGCAGGTTGTGGGGATTCAGGAATCTGTACCACTTTATTTTCCCTAATTTTCCAAAACATCCTGATTTTACCTCATGTTTTTGCCTGATTCTTGCAAAATGTTTAACTTTCAGATAAATTACTGAAGATTATATTTAGTCAATAATGTCAGACACTAGAGTTCCATAACATGTTGTTAAGAAAATGCATGTTTCTTCAAATGCTTCTGGTCTATTAACCTTTTATGTGAAGTACAGTAATATTTACAAATTGTCTTTAATGTTTTATCTTTGTCCTTCTGTCCCCATTATTTTTTAGCTTTTTCCAAAAATTCTTGATCAGAGAAGTTGAGAAATATTTAGGGATCACATTCTGCAGTGGTAGGGTCAAGCTGTCATGATGGGACCATTGGCAGCATCCAGTGTGCTGGGACCTGATGTAGTCTGTGACAGTGAGGATGCATAACTATGGGACTGTGTGCATCTACCATAACAAGACATTCACAGTGTTGATCTTGATAAGTGACACTGTTTATAAACTGGTCATCACCCATGCTTCAAGTGTCACTTTGAGTTGCCACAGACAAGAATGAAATTAATCTGTACATGCAGCCTGGGGAGGTATCACAGGTATTGCTCCTAATGAGGATCATTGCTCATGACCTGGAAATATTCACAATTGGGGGAGGGCAGGCTGTATGCTGCCAGGTGATAGAGATGCTTTTCCACAAGGGATGTAGAGACTGACTTGGAGTGGTCTGTTGCCAACCTTCAGAATCTGGACCTTGTCACGTCCATGAAAGTCATGGCTTTTGGAGGCACACCAGATGATAGTTGCAATGTGACACATGAACACACTCATAAAAGTCAGATTTTCCACCAGTGATTTCAGCAGCATTGTGTGCTTCTTGACCATATATTGCATGCTGCTGTGGAGATGGTGCAAGCCATCCCATGAGACATAAGCCACCGAACACACTCATCATGTCCAGAATGCTGCAGTTAGCACCTAGATTTCCTGACCACTGATTACTGTCCTGCATATTTTCAGTTTTATGCCAGTTATTTTTAGCAATATCAAGGATGATACTGAAGTTGTGGAGTCACCTAACCACCATATCTATTCTCTATGGTGGCTCTATGTACTACAGAAGTGATGTATATTTCTGATAATGTATATGCGTTTTGCATTTTTCCACAGATGGAGCACTTGAGGGGCACTGTCTGGTAGAAGATGTCCCTCATACTCGAATAAGGCTATGTTCTCAGTCTGTATCTCTACAGGGGTCTCTGTAATACTGAATGCTGATGAATGCTCCACCTGTAGTGCTGTAGACAGTGCCAATGTGTTACTGGACTATGCCATGTTGCCGTCATTGTCAGTCAAAGATGTCCTGCTGATATTGGTTCTAGTCTGACTTCTTGTGTTGGATACTCCACCAGTGGAATGTATAAAATCAGGAAAACACATGTCACCATTGTCTGTTGAAATACATATGCCTCTACAAACTGCTTCAGCATGCATAGTATAATATATTAAAATACAGCTATAGCATATATTGACAGACATGATTTTTCATGGAGGTTGTTGTAGTTACAAATTAGAGGTTCCTGGAAGGACAAATATGCAGCTGTAACCTGGTCAGTATTCCTTTCAAACATGCATTGAAGTGTGTAGTACTGTACTGTAATGGACATTAATAACCTGATGCTTCCCTGACTGACACACCAGGAACTCTTTTTGACTAGTGAGTGAGACCAAAAGCTCCTGGACCTCAGTGACCTACTTTAGTGCTGATGTTCCACACCCTGTAATGTACGAGTTTGCCATCATATCATTTGTCTTTTCCATTGCATGGATCATAACATCAGTAACCCTTTGTCATTCTGTCATAGAGAAAATTATAGTCACCAAAAACAATTGTGTCATGTATCAGTCCCTGCCAAATTGTATTCCCATAATGCTAGCCAGCTGTACCTTTGTGCTATAGCAAAATGTCATAAGTGTAGGGTCAGCAGTAGCACCTGAAATGTAAAGTTTTCCAGAAAATAAATCGCTTAGGTGGCCATCCCAGTAGATATAGACCTGTAGGAGAAACAGGACAGTTATTGGGTATGCATTGCATGCTGTGGGACTCTCATACTTAGGGCCATAGCCTCCCACCACCTTTTACACTCATTTATCAGCTGCAGTTAGTGCTTTAGACAGCCTGCACAATTGCATTCTTCTTTCAGGCTACAGTCTTCACCATTTATGTACCTGTTTAACAATTGCATTTACTTTTATATACAGTCATTATCCGTTACAATATGTAAGCATACCTCAGTTTATGACCCTGGAATCCCACGCCCTTTATGACTTGTATTTTACTTGATTTCTGTTGCACAGATTTATTCCTCTCTCAGCCATAGGCAGACTGTGCAGTACCATACCACTGTCCTAGCTTCCAAGTTGCACAGCTGCCTAAGTGTAACTGACTTCCACTGCAGTTTTTGTTGCCCTTGCTGAGGTATTTTACAGAGTAGGCATCCATCCTTAATTCAGGGAATCTGCAAATTGACTGAAACCATATTGAAATTGCTCTGTTCAACAAATAAATGGTAAATAACAATGCTAAACAAAGTGGCATCTGCACTTTATCATGCTCTAACAAGGGCTAGTTAAGACAGGGTAGTTATGCCAATGAAACTGCACAATATGAATTTTTATGAATCACCAGAATGGTGAAGTGTGTTATAAAAACAGGCTGATGGTATCTGAGCAGATTATGGTGACCTCAAAGCAATTGACCTGCATACTGATACATGCAACGTGTATGCCTCTTCCACCATGATATAGTGCTAGAGACATTCAGTATTGCCATGGTGCAGTGTTTCATTGGTGACATATGATCTCCATTCATGTACGCAGATTCTCAGGGCTACCATTTTGCTCCTCACATGGTCCTGACTGAGACACCATTTCTACTTTAGGCACCATGGAGTGCAGACTCCAATGTAGTGTGGCAGAAAGAGCAAGATTTTCATATTCTTTCTGCATCAGACCTTTAAAGTCAGTATAATAGGCCATTAGAGAAGGAGAATTCCTGGCATAAACTACTCAGAATGGTGAGCTATGCCACTGGCATCACCCATTCTAACACAGTGCTAACTGTGCTAACACTGGTGCAGTTTTATTAGGTAGTTGAACCCTAACCTGCTCAATATTGGGAGCAAAGGTTCAGGAAGGAGTCTGAGAACAGAGTAACATAACTGGATTTAGCAGATGGTGGGTATGAGTCTTCTGCAGCAGAGGATTATGACATCTATATCCATCTACTCTATAATGGCAATTGTCTTCATAGTATGTGTATATATTCATTTTCTCCATTTTTCATCCTTCTGTCAGTCAGGCTATAGGAGTGGGAGTGAGGCCATTGAGGTTTACTTTTCAAAATAAGAACATCAGTTCCCTTGCTGGAGATGTCCTACAGGTGTTATTGGTTTTCCTAACTGTCCACTCCTCTGAGTAGGGGTTCTTGTTCTTAATGGTATCTGGATGAGTCAGGCTTGGTATTCTGGCTTGGATTTTAGTGGCTGGTGGCTGCTGACATCATCCAGCAACTGGATTTCTGCCTTGACAATGTAGATTGTTTTCTAGCATAACTTATGGGGTCACATAAGATCATAGAAGTTGACTAGGCTATTGGCCCTAAGACCTCTACAAGCCTAGCAATGTTATACCCTTCTTTCCTTATGGACCTAGATATATAGTCTATGTTTGAGCATGAATCTAAGATCAGCACTGGCTACCCTTGTCTAAGAGGGATATAGATGAAACTCCCATTGCAAATTTACAGTTTCCCATCCAAATGTCCAGGCTACACTTAAATAGGATCATTGAGGAATTGTGTTTTACATGAATTGGGAGTTTGTTCCAGAGGAGTGGCAACCTCTGGGAGACATATCTGTCTCTCCAGCATGTCCTGTTACTATCACAGGCTAGGTTAAGATCCCATTGAATTTGCAGATGTGCAGTAGCTTCATCAATGCAGGGTCTGAGAATGCTTTGTAGGCCAGGCACAAATCACCTCCGAGCAGTGTATACGATATTGGGTAAAGTAATAGAGCCTTCAATCTGTCTGTGTAGGTCATGTGTTGTAGGCCCTGAATTTTCTTGGTGAGAAATCTCGGAGGTCTCTCCAGATGTTGCAGATTTCTGTTGAGGTACATACAGGAGGGAGTATTGTACTCTATTATTGGTCTGATGAGAGCCAAGTACAGGGGAGTTACAACCTCCTAAGCTTTGGATGCTATACCCTTGCTTATGAGGTGTGCAATGTAGGAGGCCTTTCTTACTACTGTGGATACCTGATGATCAAAATTAAGGCTACTATCAACTTGCATTCCTAAATCCCTCACCACTAGGTTTGAACTCATGGGGGTATTATTAATGTTTTATTTAGCAGGGTTATCTCCTTTGCCAAAGGGGGTGATAATGCATCTTTTTGTGTTTATTTTTATTCTGTGGCTTTGACACCAACCATTTGTCTGTGTAAGCCCATTTTGTAGTATGTTGACATCTTTGGGGATTCTTGGGGATTCAATGATTGCACCCAGTTTACAGTCATCAGCAAATGTAGTAAGCCATAGGCCATCTGTTTTCACCTGTGCTTCTGAAAAATAGATACCAAACAGTAGGGGGGCCTAGCACAGATGCTTGTGGAATGCTACTTGTAACAGGTCTGCTATTATAGGTGGCATCCCCAATTTTGATTGAATGTTTTCTGTTTGTGAGCCAGTTGGCAACCCATCTAATGATGTAAAGGTTAATCCCCAACTAGGTGAGTTTCTCAATGGTACCTAAGTGAGGGATTCTGTCAAAGGCCTTGGCTAGGTCAAGATAGGCAATGTGAACTGTTTTGCCTTCATCCTGGGCATCTGTGACATTCTCAAAGAAGTCCACCAGATTTAGCAGGCAAAATCTGCCCTTAATGAAGCCAAACTGAGTCAGGTCAAGAGTTTGAAGGTCACCTATATCCTTGTTGATAAGGTCCACAATGATTCTGCCCATGACCTTGCAGAGAAGGCTGGTTAGGCTTATGGGTATGTAGTTCCCAGGATTGTTCGAGGGACTCCCTTTGTGCAAGGTGATTACGGTTGCTATTTTCCATTCAGCTGGGATAAAGCCAGTCCTTAGACTGAGACTGAGGAGTGTGCTCAGTGGCACTGCAAACTCCCATTTTAGACTGTTTAATAACCAGCACGGGATGTTTTCTGGTCCCATAGAGACTGTGTCTTTGGCCTTGGAGAGTGTGGCTATGACCTGCTATCTGGAGATACTAAGCAGAGGACTGGTGACAGGTATGTTATGAGGTATGATTGGCGGGGACAGTGGGGTGAAGTTTTCACCAAACCTGTCTACTAGCAGGTGGATGATTCTTCAGCTTCAATGTAAGTGATACCATCCACAGCTAGTTTTGCACAAAGATGTGCCTTCCCTTTTAGATTTCAGATGTAGCTAAAGAATGCTTTGTGATTTCAGCTACACTAGTGTATGTTAGAGTTGTATCTATTCTGTCCTGTAAACTGAAGACATTTTGCTATAGCCTTTTACTGTAAGCATGCACACTACTGGTCCCCCCTCCTTTTATCTCTTCCTATTGTACTCCTAGGACAATTACTTAAAACTATTTTATTTCTCTTGGAAAAGGCAGCCCATACTTCAATTGTTTTTCCCTGTAGAAGTGGTGGTCCTTTTCATCACACTGTACTAGATTAGTAGCACAAGATTTGTAGTTATTAGGAAGATACTGCACTACACTGACTTGGAATTGACTGAGCTTGGTTTCCCTGATTGTTTTCTTAGCAGCTGGCCTAGTCAAGTTTTTCTGGCTTACAACCTTGTATTACTTTGTGTCTATCTCTTTCCCCCACCTTGAACCTGCACGCCTCCATACTACTCCTGCTTAATTACAGAGGAATCAAAAAAACTGATGTAGAAAAACACCATCATTTGACTTAGCTTTTCTGCCCTTGCTTCATAGGAATCCCCAGTAGTGTACTTGCATATACCATATTCCCTTCTTTTCTAAATAGTACTTTACTGACTCCTAATCTACTGCATGTCCCTTTCCTAAAACACCTGCATAACTACATTGCTTTCCTCCTTCTCAGTGAATTGCAGCTCCCCATTTTTAAAGAAAAATAAACAGAAAATAAAAGACATGTTTTCTTTTAGAATCTAGCTTGTCTAATTACCCTTAAATTTGGCTGTTTATCTTCCCCAAACACTGATTGTACTGGCTGATTCTTTTTTTTGCACTTTCCTCTGTCCCAGGTATATCCCCGCTCCAATCTTCCTTGCTGCACTCAGGCTCACTTTGCTCCTCTCCCACCACCATTCCCATCCACCACCATATCATTTCCTTTATATCTAACCACAGGTCCCTTCCAACTATCAAATTCCTCGCCTTCCTGTTACACAAGCTAACACCCACTGCAAACTCTCTCCCTACCTTACAACTCCTCCCAAACTCTCAACCAACTCACCCTATCAAAGCCCTCTCCTCCTCTTCAAACATGCTAGACTTAATTATTCCTGTCATACTTCTACCAGCACTGCTCCTCCTACACAACATAACATCACCTCACACACTCTTAAGCCCTATACATAAACCCTCACCTATCTTCACCGAAACTGCTTTTCTTACCCTCAGCAACCCATACTCATCTCTGCAGCTATCCTTCCAATAACTATACTACTCCATAAAATAAAAACACCTCATTTCAACCATAGTACATCTAAGTATGAAACACAACTAACCACAAAAGATGAAAGCTTACAACTTCTCAACTACTCTACTCTTGTCAGGTGATATACACCCAAACTCTGGTCCTACCACTATTCTTAACCAATGATGGGAGTAATGCTTTGCAAAAGTAACACGTTACTGTAATATATAAATGTTTTTGCTAACTAGTAATATTAGGTATTACTATCAATATAGTAATGCAGTAATAGTAATAAATTACTTTTTTAGTAACTAGTAATGCAAGTGTCCATTACTTTTTGTGTTACTTAGTTTTGCTTAATCAGTTAGTGTGGCACTTTTCCCATCCATTCACATCACATCTGTGAATTGGTGGCACTTCTCCCATCCATTCACATCACATCTGAGTGTTGTCACACAGACTGTTGACGTCCACGTCCACCCATGGATGTTTGACTATAACGTAACTTTGCTTCACCCGCACATGCCAGGAGCCAAGAGTTCTGGTATTGTTGTTTCTAAATTGTTTGTTAATATATGGTAGCAACATTATATGAGCTTGAATAATTTAGAATGAGACCAATACATATTTGAAGGTTCATGTTTTAATACAGCTATGTTTTGAGGGGTGTTAGTCAAAAGGTAAGCAGCCTGGAGGGAGGATGGTACTTTTCCATTAACGGGGTAACAGCTTTATTGGCCTTGATAGAGTTAAGTTGTTTTAATCACCTTGCCTGCGCTTAACTAATTAACTGCAGTTCTCAAAGTTCAGTTTCCCAAATGTAATACAACATCATTCTAAATGGAGATGTATTTAAACTGGTCGAGGTGAATTTTAAATAGGGAGTCTGTAAAATGTCCCCTCCCGAAAACAGATATGTTGACATCTTGGGAGTTGCAGCTTATGCCTCTACTATTTCCCTTGTCCTTTAGGTCTTAGAGTAAGTATGCATGTATTCTGCAGTCTTATCTTGCAACCAGTCACCAAGAGGATCAAGGGTCTCAAACAGATGCCATATGCTGCTCGGTTAAAAAAACTCCAGCTCTACTCAGTTGCATACCGCCTTCTTCGAGGCGATCTATGCCTGACATACAAAGCTATGTCAAATCCAGAATTAATGGACATGCTCCACCTCAGTAAATCTAAATCCCTTAGAGCCACATGCTCGAGGGACTTGAACCTCAGCACAGAAATAAATAGAACTTGCTGGAGGGACAGGTTCATAACCCAGAGGCTCCCTTCGCTCTGGAATAGAATTCCAGTTCATGTGAGGTAGAGCACCTCACTGAATCTCTTCAAGAAGAATCTCGATAAGTGGATGGGGGATTGTAGGTTTGTCCCAGGGATTACTCCCGTGTCACTATTAGACAGAGGCACAGTAAACTAAACCTTAAAAAGGGCACAGTATACTCAAATCAAGGGGTGGCGTAAGCCATACAGAATCGGGCTAGGCTTATAATTGCCCCAGGGCAGATAGCCTAGTATGAACCTATGAACCTATGAACCTATGAACCAGATTCCCAGCTCATGGCCTCCAAGCAATCAAACAGATTTTATTTGAAAAAAGAACAAGAGCAACATTTGCAGAAGAGACTGGCCATAGTACCTGCTGCAGAAGCATCTTTGGGGATCTAAAATAATGGAAAGTCTTGCAACTCTATACATAAGGTTAGGGAGATCAGAATTTTAGACAGCTTTAACAAGAAATTGTTCACTTCTGTCACTTTAGTCATAAGAGCCATTATTTTCAAGCCCATATGATGCAGTATGAAAAGGACTTAGGCAAACTGAAGATGTGGCTTATGGCATTTCGGTTCTCTTACTTAAAGACAGAATAAATAAACTCACCCAAGTCACTGAAGTGCTAAGACATTTTATCATGAAGACTGAGTATGATTCTGCAGATGTTTATGGCTACTGCTCTTGAAATATGATTAGCTCCACATGTAGCCCTTCCTAAACAGCATCAAAGGACATCAACTTACTACCTTCCGAATCAGTATAATCTCTTTGGGCTGCCATCCTAACCTGAAGCACAAGAGGAAGATCATGGATCATTTAAGCCACTTCGCCCTGTGTCCCATATTCTGTATACTTAAATTACCCCACTAGTGTTTGGCCTCCATATGGGAAGGAGGCAGCCATAGGGAACGCGATCAAAGTGCAGTGCCTGTATTTTTTTCTGTACTGATCATCTTGGTATAATTTAAAAGAAAAAGTTTTTTTATTTTCTCTTCATTTGAGGGGTTAGGGCACTATATGAGGGACTGTTAAAGAATTCTATCATGTGTACTTAATGCATGGCAAATCGTTATTTAGAAAAGAGTAAGAACTTTCTGTGAAGACAAGTAAAGTATGCTAAGAAACAAAGTACGGTTAAGAGGTATGATGCCGAAATTTCATCTACTTTAAACTTAGCAATAAATTTGCCTCAGAATCAGTTCCCCACCAGAAGCACTGTTTTTTAACTATTAACCATATAGGTATAGCAGTGTAACAGTGAGCTGGTCTTACTGTTTGTTAAATAAAATTAAGTATTCAATACACAGGAGGTTCAGATTCCAAAGTTTACTAGTGTACACCAGGAGGCAAAAAAACATACAAGTACAGAATTTTGTCTAACATGATACAGGAAGTTCACAAGTTTATATAGGTTTAACATTCAAGTTGTTCCCACCTTACTGACGTTACAAGTCACGGGGCATTTACATCACTTTAGCTTACAGGCCTTTATTCATGCAACAGCTGCAGTTGTATATTTATCAAAAACATTCTTTTGATAAAAATACAACCTTGCTGTTTCATCCAGTCAGGCACAATATTTTCCTGTAAAGTTACTTTTTAAAGGTCTCATATCAGTTCGAATACAATAGCAGATTTAGTCTTTAATATACATATTTGTTCACTGTTTCACTTTCTTTACCAGCTGTGTTTTTATCTCACAAGGACAAGTTACTTCATGCAGGAAGAGAAGATTTCATTATTTACAAGGACAACTTATCTCTTCAGGAAGGAGCGGAAGATTTACACATTTAATTTCCTGACCCAGCAGATAATCACTTATGAAAAGCATAAACATTAAGCTTGCTGAGCTGGCATCTGCCAGGGTCAGGGGTCAAAGCACACTGCAGTTTTAGAAGCTACTTGCATTTACACATGAATTTATCCCTTCTGTTATATGATTAATAGAATAAAATGCATTATAAACTACCTTGCTTTTAAACTAGCATTTCACATATATTTAAATACATATTTTTCTAACATTTCCCCCCTATTAATACTTTTTATTTTATTTTTTGAAGTATACTTAGTGTTATTTCATCTCCTAACCTTTTCCACTTAGGATTTTCAGCTAGGTGAGTCATTTAATTTATACTTCAGAAAAAATGTCATCTGAGATCAATTTTTTAATCTCAATATCTTGATACATGGTTTCAGTAACAGATACATTAATAAAATCTTTGATTAATCTTTTCATGCAGGGAATTCCACAGCAAACACATGCTCCTATTAGGAGTATACCCACACAAATGGCAATCAAAATATTTATTAGGATGGAACCCCACCCTCCAAATAGATTCTGGAAAAAGTCCATCAGTGGGTTTGGGCCTGGTTCAGTCATGGCCGATACTTGCTGAATTACCTCTAGGTGATTATTTATCTCATGACGATTATCAGGAATGTATGCACAGCATTCTTCTTTGATGAGCACGCACGTACCACCTCTCACTGCTAGGGTGAAGTCGAGAGCCATTCGATTTTGTAGCACTACAGTTTGCATTGCATTCAGTTCATCAGTCACTAATTCAAGGGCGGAAAAAGTTGCATTACTCATTACTTCGAGAAGTTTCAACAACTTCCTCAGCTCCCAGATCGATTTCACTGCTCCATAAGCTGGGAGTATTTCTGCCCAGGATATAACACTGTCACTCAAGTCCATATGAGTCAATTCGCTTTTGTCTTTTACTGAATTATGGTCTTTCCAACCAGCTTCAATCTTCCCAACTGGATTCACAGGTTTCTTAACTGGACCTTTGGATTTGTGAGCTGTTTTTCTTACATTTCGTATCTTACCCAAAGGTAATTCTGCAGTATGTCTTATTGCCGGAACCAAGTAACCCAAAAAACAACTGCCGGACCAATTCTCAGATAACCATTTATATGCCTTTTTCCCACAAATAAAATAACAGTTTTTTACTTTAGTACTAATACGCATTAGCCGTGCATGAAACATTTTCTGATCTATAACTGACAATTGTTTAAACAAAACTGGATTTTTTTGAATGTCACTCAATGTTGTTTTCAATGAGTTTAAATACGAGTCATAATTAGTATTGCAAAAAGTATTGCCATTACTATTCTTAATATAACATCGGTAATATATGGTTATATTGCAATTGCTCCAGCCCACCTGGAGAGTGTCATTTTTGTAGAAACATACAACTCCTTTTTGTGTGACAGGTAAAAATAAAGCTATTTTGTCCTGTGATCTCACAGTTCCTGTGTCGAAAAGTAAATTCTCCCAAGTCTCATTTATCCCCAAAGGGACAGCGGACATTACCAGTCCTCCATATGCTGTTGGTATAGCTGTACAAACCCAGCAATTTGAAATGTTCATAGTCTCTGCATACACACGTTTCATGGCCAGGTATGTGTTAAAATTTGGATGCCAGTCTATAGACGTTTTATTACGCCTTCCCACTTTCACTTGTGTGGTTGTGTGTAGGATAAACCACAGCAAGAGGAAAATTGTCACAATTACAGTTAATAAACGTACACACAACAAAATGATTATGCAACATCTTTGGGGTTGATCTAAACTTCTATTCGCTTTGTTTTTGGCCATCTCGGTCTGGTTGTGTATCAGTCTCAAAGTTTTTATCAAGTTGAAAGTTCTTTACCGGTTTACAATGCGTTAAATGAACCCAGGACGTGGGCGTTGCCAACAGAACCTGGTACAGTCCCTCCCACTTTGGACTCACCCAATTTTTTCTTTTTGTCACTTTCAGCCAGACGTATGTCCCAGGAGCCAAGACTGCTTCCGCCGGTCTGGTCTGTTCTTTATCTGAAAAAGAGATAAACTGCAAAACAGATTTATTTGTTAACAGTTTTTTTTATGTAATTAGCTAATGAACTGTCAGTCACCTGCTCTGCAGGCATGAGAGCTTTCCACTGAGGCACATAACATGCTCTCCCAAAAATTTTCAAAGGGAGTCAAACCCTTTGCATTTGGAACCGTTCTCATACACAGCAGTGCTAAAGGCAGACAGTATATCCAATTCTTTTGGGTCTCTTCTACTAGCTTCCTTAACTTGTTCTTTAGGGTACCATTGTACCTTTCCACCAGTCCTGCTGACTGTGGGTGGTAAGCACAATGGTTCTTCAAGGAGATACCAAAAAATCTCCCAAGCTGGTGAATCGTCTGATTCACAAAATGTGTGCCATTGTCACTATAAATCCTCTCCGGAATGCCAAATTTAGGGATTACTTCTTTTATCAAGGCTTTTGCTACTGTTGCTGCATCTGGGTTTTTGGTTGGAAAAGCTTCTACCCATTTAGAAAACATGTCTACAATAACTAAACAAAACTTTTTTCCTTCACATTTATTCAATTCTATGAAATCCATACAAATAGTATGGAACGGGTATGGTGGTATAGGAAAACTTCCTTGCTTGGTTTTAAATGCTCCTTGTGCATGATGCTTGTTACAAGTATGACAAGCTGCACAACATTTTTTTGTGTAGTTTATGTATCCATATGTTTGGAATATTCGATTTACTAACTGTACCATCCCCCCTGTTGAGACATGGCACTGCCCATGGCTCAACAAAGCTGCATATTTAAATAAATTAGATGGCAATATTGTTTTTTTTTTTTGGAAATGTACAGTTTATTTTTAAGAATTGCACCTTGTTTTACCCATTTTTGTTTTTTTTTGCTTTTGTAGTAAGCATTTGCATTGTTTTTAACATGTCTAAATTTAAAATTTTACAGGGTTGTAATTTTTTATTTAAAAGTAAAGTTTTTGAGTTTGAGGCTGCTTGCTTTGCAGTTGCATTAGCTTGTGCATTGCCTTTTGAAATTTTATCCTGCTGTTTTGTATGAGCTACACATTTACAAATAGCTACTTTGGTAGGTAACTGAATAGATTTTAATAACTTTAAAATAAATTGCGCATGATTAATAGGTTTTTTACTGGATGTTATCATTTTTTTATTTTTTTATTGTTGTGCAAATACATGTACTGTAGAAAAAGCATACTGACTGTTAGTATATATGTTTACACACTTGTTTTTTGCTAACGTACATGCCCTTGTCAAAGCTATCAATTTAGCTGCTTGTGCAGATAAGTTGTGTGGTAAGGATTGAGCTTTTAAAATTTTAGTGTTTGTAACTACTGCATACCCTACTATATTTTTTTCTGTAGGACCCCTTCTGCATGAGCCATTTACGTAATATGTTACCTTGGCATTATTTAAGGGCATATTTGTAAGATTTTGTCTAGGTAAAGCTGTTTAATTTTTTGCAGACAGTTGTGTGGTGTGCCCTCCGCAGGAGTTGGAAGTAATGTTGATGGATTTAATGTTGTACATCGTTTAATTGTTATATGAGGTTGGCTCAGCAGTATAGTCATACATGAAAGATGTCTAGCAGGAGAAAGGTATGCCACTTTTTCTTGTAGTAAAATTATTGCAACTGCATGAGGCACTCTCAATGTGAGAGGGTGGAATAACACCACTGAGGCTGAAGCCTGTACTGCCATTGTGGCTGCAACTACTGCTTGTACACAGTGAGGCAAAGATTGTGCCACTGGGTCTAACTATGATGAATAGTAGGCTATGGGGCGTTGCTTGTCCCCATGTTGTTGCATCAATACTGACGTCATATATTTTTGCTTACAATTTACGGTCTGAAAGAACCGTTTGTGATCATTTGGAAGTCCTAAAACTAATGAAGAAGCTATTAACTGCTTTAACCTGCAGAAATCCGTTTCTGCTTTAGTTGTCTATTGTAAAATATTTTGTGCTGCCATTGGTGTCTTATATATCAAATCAGTCAGTGGAGCAGATTCCAAAGCACAATTTGGTATCCAGCTCCGACAAAAATTAGTTGTACCTAAGAAAGACATCATTTATTTCTTGGTTGTTGGTTTGGGTGCTTGCAAAATCACTGTTTTTCTTTCCTCATCTAGTATTCTACCTTTATTGGATATTACATACCCTAGGTATCTAACTTGTTTTTTCCAAAGTTGTAACTTACTTTTGTTTACTTTGTGTCCTTGCATTGCTAAAAATTTTAATAATGCTACTGTATCCTCCCTGCATTGTTGCTGGGTGGGGGCTGCTAGCAAGATGTCATCTACATAAAGTAGAATTTGACTACCTTCCGGTGGGGTAAATCCTGTTAGGTTGCTAGCCATTTCTTGTGCAAAAATTGTTGGGCTCTCACAATATCCCTGCGGTAGTCGAGTATACATTTACCTTTTACCCTGAAATGTAAATGCAAACCAATATTGACTATCAGGATGTATAGGTATTGAAAAGAAAGCATTGCTAATATCTACCACAGAGAAATACTTCTGTTGTGGTTCTAAATCGTTTAACAAGGTATGGCACCGTAGGTGCTCTGGGTATTACTGCATTATTTACAGCTTGTAAATCTTGTACCATCCGCCATTTCCCGTTTGCTTTTCTAACAGGAAATAGGGGTGTATTAAATGGTGAATTAGGAGATTCTACCAGTACTCCTTCTTTGAGTAATGCTGCTATTATAGGCTTAATTCCTATTTCTGCATTCTTTCTCAAAGGGTATTGTCTTTTCTGTGGTCTGAAAGCTGACTTTGGGGTTATTGTAACTGGTGCTGCTGTTCGAATAAGTCCTACATCTGACTTGCCAGTTGACCAGAGAGTTGTTGGAATTTCACATAAGGTCTTTTTTTCTTTTTCTAATAAAAATGCTAATCAGCTGTCCTCGCTAGATTGCAAGTGTACAGCTGGATGTGTCTGTGTCAACCAATTCAGTTTTTGTTTTTGTATCCCTTGTTCTGATAGTTCTAAATCAGTTTGTTTCTCCCATCTTGTTACTTTTTTTCCTAAATCTGCCCATTTGACACTTTTGCTCTTTGTCAAGCTGACATGTGGTAACCGATTTGATCTATACAATGCAAGGAATTCTTGAGGTAATGAACAGCTAACTACACTGTTCCCCTGAGTATCCCATTACAAAGTACGCAAAACCAATTTAGTTGCACGATTTCTAAACAGTTCTGGCTTATACTCTCTATCAGGTCCTGGTATAGTACAGTAGTATAGAGTACAGTGTAACAAATGCTGTCGATCAGTGTCAAGGGAGGGGGCTTTACTGATGGCAACGTTTATCAGCTCCTTGGTCACTGTTCCTGGACCAGTTGTGACTAGGTCCTGGCTGTACCAATAAAAGGTTTCACCCTCCGATCGCACTACAAAGGTATCCATTTGTCTCTGTGCCTCCATACCTTGTACAGTTGGAACTACTGCTATGCCAAATATCTGCATAAGGTCCCTGCCCAATAGGTTTACTGGACACTTTGCAGACACAACTATTTTACTTCTCTGGGTCATACCTGAAACAGGGTCAGTTATTGCTATATCATGGGAAAGTGGTTCCCTGTATAGCTGTCCATTTGCTGCTTTTACTAATATATAATCAGGTGATTCAGAGTGTTCTGGTAACTTGGAGGGGTGTATCAAAGTCCGTGACGCTCCTGAGTCACACAGGAATTTGACTTCCCTTCCCTTCACCAGAAGTGTCACTTCCGGTTTTGTATCTGCCAAGTAGAGCTCTAAGCTCAATAATGCTAAGTCCAAAATTTCACTTTTTTTATCCTCCATATCTACTTGCACTTCCTCTACTCCTTCTATCACATTTACATTTGTTTTCTGTTTATTAACTTTTCCTGATGATTTTTGTCTTTCACTTGATGTATCCTCACTATCATATAGTCAGTCCTCATCTCCTTTATTTTCTGTAATTACCTTTTAGTTTTGCCTACAATCCCTTGCTAGATGCCCTTTTTTCCCGCACTTGAAGCATTCACCTTTTTTTTTTCCTCTCTTCAAAATCTTCTGATCGTTTATTAGACTGTTTGTTTCCCTGGGCATTCTTTTTGCCCTTATTACCTGACTGTAATACAAATACTTCAGCTCCGTCTTCAGCAGTGAAGACTTGCGCCTTTTTTTTTTTTTACTATTAAAATGTCTCTCAGCATGTCTAGCATATTCAAGTAGGGCTTGCAATTTACATGTTTGATGATCTATCATATGCTTCGTAATGAAACTACTAATTGGAGCAATGCAACCTTTCAAAAATGCATTTTTTAGTTGCTGTTCATATGAAGAATCATGTGTTTGATTTTCAGGAACTGTCATACCGCTATGATTATTAAAACATTCTAATAATCTGGCATAATATCCATCTATTGTCTCATTTTCCTGTTGTATGCATTGATTAATGCAAGTCCAGTCTGCTCTGGGTTTCCATTTCTCAGAGATTTGGTCTGTCAGACCTTTTACTCTGTTGTCTAACTCTGCGTCACTATGTGGGAGTGGTCTGAGCTTTGCATTACGAGGATTTCAGGTGCCACAAATCATGTGCCAGTCTGGACCTATAACTTGTCTAACTACTTTTTTTACTTCTTCCCCATTTAAGTGGTAACTTAACCTCATGCCTTGTAAATCTTCTAAAAAATTTTACAAAGTTAATTTTTGGATGGGGAATTCCCTCGGTTGCCTTCCGGATATCCTCCGGTGTCCATGGTCTGTATACTAAGAGAGTTGGGTCCTGCCCTTCCTGTCCTGCTTGAGGATTTGGAACTTCTATAAGTGGGCACATTTTTTCCTCACTCTCATCCTGTAGGTTTCTCTCTATTTGGTATGATTTTGTGTCCCTATGTGTTTTACGTGTTCGGGACCTAGTTTCAATAGGATCTCTAACAAATGGTTGTGGTTTTGCTGAGACTTCAGGATAACGCGGAGGCGGACCAGCCTGTCCACTCGCTTTATATCCTGAAAAGTGTAAGGGAGGGGGCAAGGGAGGAGGAGGAGGAGCCGTTGCCATTACCAAGTTATTATCTTTTTTGTTTAAAAATAATGTTTTTGAATTTTTAAGCTTCTGTTCTCTACAATTTGCTTCCTCAATCCACTTATGCGCCTGAGGAATACCTAATTGATGTTGCTTTTTTGCCTGGCCTCCTGCATCAGATTTAATCTGTTTAAGGAGTTTAACTAGTGAAGCTTTATCTAGTTTGCCATCAAATTTATATTTGTTAACCCATTTCGTATAATACCTAACATTATCGGACCGTTGTGATTGCATATATTTTGCATCTTCGGTTAGGGGCGGATCTCGCGATGTTTTAGTGCACTAATTACCCATGTCAAAGAAAATGTTACATAATCCTTTTTTATTACGTGATATCATTTTTTTAGTTCCTGTTTACAGTTTATCTAGAATAACTGTCTACCTTATTCTGTTACCCTGATCTATGACCAAATATACACTACTTCCTTTAGTCCCTGATCTGCAAAACAAATCTTGACAATAATATACTGTAACCTAGTCCCTGATCTAAAACAGAAAAAAGGCAAATTCTTCCTACCTGAGCCTCCTGGTTTTGAAAATCTTTCAAATTCCGCTCTTCGGCCACAGATCAGAAAGTGGCCAGCCTCTTTACACACGACAATTCAGTCGGAGGTCTTTTCACTCAAGAAGAACCATTTTGGCAACTTCTCCTGAGCAGTATTCGACCACCGATACGCTCTGATCTGCAGCATACCAAGGGAATTCCGTCTCGAAAGGACCAAACTGTTAAATAAAATTAAGTATTCAATACACAGGAGGTTCAGATTCCAAAGTTTACTAGTGTACACCAGGAAGCAAAAAACCATACAAGTACAGAATTTTGTCTAACATGATACAGGAAGTTCACAAGTTTATATAGGTTTAACATTCAAGTTGTTCCCACCTTACTGACGTTACAAGTCACAGGGCATTTACATCACTTTAGCTTACAGGCCTTTATTCATGCAACAGCTGCAGTTGTATATTTATCAAAAACATTCTTTTGATAATAATACAACATTGCTGTTTCATCCGGTCAGGCACAATATTTTCCTGTAAAGTTACTTTTTAAAGGTCTCATATCAGTTTGAATACAATAGCAGATTTAGTCTTTAACATACATATTTGTTCACTGTTTCACTTTCTTTACCAGCTGTGTTTTTATCTCACAAGGACAAGTTACTTCATGCAGGAAGAGAAGATTTCATTATTTACAAGGACAAGTTATCTCATCAGGAAGGAGTGGAAGATTTACACATTTAATTTCCTGACCCAGCAGATAATCACTTATGAGAAGCATAAACATTAAGCTTGCTGAGCTGGCAGCTGCCAGGGTCAGGGGTCAAAGCACACTGCAGTTTTAGAAGCTACTTGCATTTACACATGAATTTATCCCTTCTGTTATATGATTAATAGAATAAAATGCATTATAAACTACCATGCTTTTAAACTAGCATTTCACATATATTTAAATACATATTTTTCTAACACTGTTCACACAGAATAATCGCTCTCAACCTTTTACCTCCAGTCCAGAGTCAGGGACTGATCCAGAAATAACCAGTGGAGTTTCTTTAAGTTTTAGTACTGCTTTCCTTTATTAATAAACAGGCAGTTGTGTTTGGGTGTGAACTAAGAAGCAGGGATTATTAGCTTGGGAGGATTTGCTAGTGCTAGAGTGCTTAATGGAAAAGTACCCAACTTTCATTATGAGAAAACTGTTAAAAAAAAAAAGCTGTTGCTCCATTAACAGAAAAGTACCAGGAGATTCATACAAGAGATGTTTAAGTTATATGTTATGTGGGAATGCTCACTAGACAGGGTGAAGAAGATAGACTGATGGCATATGGTTGGGATTATTAGTAATGATGAGTTCAAGAAGGATTTGTTTACCTGATTTAAATATGGGCCCAGTGGAGTCTTTTAGTAATTACATGAGGTTTTGATTTGTGAGGAAAAAACTGGACATATGTGTTAGAGGGAGACAGCAAATTAAATTTAAAGTCCCAAGAATATTAATAATTTTGATAGGGGTCAACTGTTGAATTATTATATTTATGAGTTGTTTGCACTTGTCGTGGTTAGCAAGTGCACCCCACTTGCCTACCACCCGTAGGCAACTGAAAGGTGAATGTGGTAGGAGGTAGTCAGGAGAATACTGACTGCAAGCAGGTTAGGGTCATTGTGATTGTTTGAGGAGTTTTGTGTCTTAAGTGTAGCTTTAAAGTTGCATTTGAGGAGGATTGCAATACTTTAAGATTTTGCATTGAAACAGTGCCTCAGAAGGGAATTCTTACAAGATGCATGTTAGCACTTGATGTTTAACTATATGTCTTCTGAATGTCTGAAGTTTAGGATCATGTTATTTGATAGCTTTGTGTTTTTGTTTCATGAAAATTCAAAGTTTAAACAAAATTTAATAGCAGTAAGCAGCAGATGATTTAGTAGTACTACCTATCTGCACATTACACCTCGAAGAATCTAACAGTCTTCTTGTCTAGGGGAACATTCTTCACATTGCTTTAATTTAATAATCTGTAATATTTTTGGAGTGTCTACATCCTTTGAAGAGGAAATACAAGGAAAACCTATTTCTGCCAAAACACACACACACACACACACACACACACACACACACACACACACACACACACACACACACACACACACACACACACACACACACACACACACACACACACACACACACACACACACGCACACAGATTCTAATTGTGTTTATCAGTGGCGGCTGGTGACTTCAAATCAAAGGGGGGGGCTGCAGGAGACAGTTGAATGAGTGGGGCCAATGGCAAGGGGTGTGGCCAACTAGAAAGGGGAGGAGTTATGCTCAAAACCATAAAAACTGGAACTTTAATTAAATATGCTGCCCTGGGTGCCAAACCATCATTATGAGAGTCCAATCAGGACAAGATGAAGTGCAGAAGAAAAAAAATATTTCAATGCACTGGCTGCATGACAGCTTACTTAATATCTAGT
Source organism: Protopterus annectens (assembly GCF_019279795.1). Lineage (NCBI taxonomy): Eukaryota > Metazoa > Chordata > Ceratodontiformes > Protopteridae > Protopterus > Protopterus annectens. The sequence goes on along the minus strand of NC_056725.1, from coordinate 1,003,153,612 downwards.
TGGATACAAAAAGGTTGTGAGGCATGAAAAAATAAATTACTTTTTAAATACATTACTCGAATGCCAGTCAAAAATCAAGTATAAGAAAAAGAAGCAGCACTCAACTCAAACCACTTCTCCTTGCACTGCTAATCTAATTATAATTTATATCCAGCTTAAAAGTACCAGGTAACATGCTGAAAGTAACAATTTCTGTGTTACCAGCTTTAAGCCCAACAACATACTCATGAATAATTTCAACTACCCCTCTATTAACTGGGAAGTTACATGACCACTACCATGTAGGCAGAAAGAATTCTAGACTTTGTCAATGTAAATTCAGTGGAGTAGCTAGTCTATATTCCCAATAGGAGTACAAATATCCTAAACTTGGTACTCACAAACATGGGGAATCATTGCAACCCCCCCTTCAAGTGTAATGCCCTTACTGGTCAGATCAGATCCCAAAACAGTGTCCTTTGATATAAAACCACCCCCATTTAACTCCAGAACCTTTAAGAACTTTTTGAAGGCTAACCACCTCCTATTATGTGATGACATAGCTAATTTCCAAGCTCCCCTAAACTAAGCAAATACGGAGGCCTATGTGGAGGTATAAACAAAATCATTGTACAACCACATAAACAGCTGCGGAGAAGTGACAATACCACATCAAGATAAACCTGCAAAAACAAGCCATCCTGGTGGACCCCTTTTATAGTTTGTACAACAAAAGAAAGAAAATCCTGTCCAGAAGTAGGAGAGGACATGGACTGCAGGGAAAAATCTCTCCCATTAGTTTAAACAAGTAAATCAGGAGACTAGTCACATTTTCAAAAGCCAACTTCAAGGCAGAAATAGCCTCCCAAGCAAAGACTAACCATAAAGCATTTTTCAGTTATGTCCACAATCTTAAGGGCAACACCCAACAATGTAAAGAGTTAGTTGCAGATGGTTATCACCTACACCCAGCCAGAAGATAAAGTAAATCTGCTGACTGATAAATTTAGCTTGAATTTTACCCACCCATCACTTCTGGTTACCCCCACCCCAGAAAATGTCCTCCAGCATTCCTCTACTAGTTATCACAAAAAAACAGGTCAGCACTTTGTAAATTATCAGAAGCATTGTAGGAAATGACCTGAAATTCAAGATAAGAAGCTGGGAATAGCATTGCCTTAAATCCAAGTTGTTGTAAGACAGACATACCTTAACAGTCCTGGATACAGAAAAAGAAGCAAAGAACAAAAATGGTACCGTTCTTTCTCAGGGAAGAAGTGAAAATAGGCTGTAACTCATTTACACATGCACAGATCGCCAGAGTGACACAATCAGGTGAAAAATAACTTTTTTGTACCTGTAAATAAATCCATCATTATGTAGAATCACTACTTCTCAGCATAATACTGCAAGTAGTATACTGCAAGAAGCCTAAATGTGTGGCTTAGTTGCAGTGCATAACAATACAACATACATTCTTTAGTTATACATATAAGTTATAAATGCCACATAAAATATGATTCTGTATACCATAAGTGAGAATGAAACAGAAAACCTAATACATATCTCTTGATCAGATGTCACAAAAATGTACAATGGCCATATCCAAGAAAAAAACAATTATAAAAATGAAAGCCTGGTTTTAAATCCATTAACCAAAGACTGCACATCTTGAAAACATGTAATGTTGATGAAAGTTGATATAACAGCAGGAGAACCAGCATTAAAGTCAGGAACCGATCCTCATCTAGGATGCCAGTGATACTCCTAGCCCTTAGCATGCAATTGTATAAGTGCAAAAGGCAAAACTGCATTTTATGTTAGCCATAAGATACTTTCTCATGCATATTTGCATTACAACATAAAGTATCAATGTTTACATGACTTTGTGACAAAGAAAGCAAGGATAATGCAAAGTAGTCTGTGGAAAACAAGCGACTAAGACTGAGAGTCAGTGTATATTAATATTATGCAAGTTAACCTACACAGAATGCAAGACTGAGGCAATTCAGAAATACATGATCTTTATAAAATGTACTTACATAGGAATGCTGATAGACTATGCAAGTACGTAGTTCTAAATGATGAAAATAAATTCATAGCAACTCTAGTAGTAAAAATATCATATATGAGGCTCAGGCAATTAAAATTAAATGCTTAGTAAAAACAAAAAAGGAAATGTGGGTAAACAATGTGTGGGGTATAACAGGGTGTGCCTAGCAATAAATGGTGCCTATGGGTAGATGCAGGATGGGGTATAGATAGCCAGTGTATACATGGGATAATTTGCAGAACATTACATAGGCATGTGAAATAACTAAGGAATGGGGAAGGGGTCAGTGATCAAACACAGATGACTTTCACAGTCAGCCTGACACATCCACTGACTGATTTGTGTAACCCACAGGAGTACAGGGCTTGTCATGGATCCGTGAGAGAGGCATTGGCTGAAAATCTTCATGACCCAGGAGACAGAGCTCTTACTACAGGACCTCCATACACACACAGCATGTGCACTGTGGGCAAAGGTGGCATTGGCAAGATGTATATGCAGGAGGTGTGGCAAGGAGTGATACAGATTATAAGCAACAATGGTCACCACTCAACTCAACCCCACCATTGGATAATGTGATTCCTGACTCCCCACAACCACATTCCAGAGTAAGTGGCTGCCAAATTTACCTTCAATAACCCTGTCTCATAGGACAGTGTTGCTGCCACCTATCAATGTGTTCCTGCCCTCTACATGTGACAATGACTGTGGCCTGCCTACCCTCTTACCCACAGTGTGAAAAGTCCATGCACTGCCTTGCTAGCTTGATATGGAAGTGCATGCATCATTTTATTCAGTCCTGCCTGTGCCGTGGCCCAGCTCTGCATCTGCCTCTGCCTAACATATGACACTGTTATTGCCTGTTCATTCCCAGACTATGTACCCCGATGTTCTGCTGCAGGTCCTATTGCTGTGTTAAGTCTTGTTGGAATATTTTCCTACTACACTAAATGTCTGAAATGTGGAGGGCAAGTGTGCTTGAGTGAAAGGGGAGTCTACTATATTCAGACTGTGTGAGTTCACAGTAAGTGCAGAAGACAAGAGGCTCGGAGTAGAAGGGGAGTCTACTCTCTGTGAATCCATACTGGAAAGTAACCAGACTGAGCTTAGAAGAAGATGAAGGAAATTCACTACTAGAAAATTGTTGAATTACTCTGGACAGAATTAGCACAGCTAAGCTAATGTGTATTCCAGGTATTAGGTTTCTCACAATTGTGTTAATGGAAAAAGTATTATTTTTTTTGCAGAATTAGTTTGAAGAAAGCCACTTCAATGTAGTATACAAAAATCTGTAATAAAAAGAGCGTTTCATAAATTAATTAAAAGCATACTGATTTATGACTGAAGCATGTTAAATGTGGTTAAAACACATTTTGTGTTTGATCTAATGACTCCCAACATAATGACATCTGGTGGAAAATGTAGACAGGTTTATTTATTCAATTGAGGCCCATGTCTTTGTAATGTGGGAAGAAACCAGAGCACTGCAAGGGAACCCACACAAATGCAAGCAGGACATGCAGACTCCATACAGAAGGAACCCCAGCCAAGAATCGAACCAGAGAATCTCTTACTGTGAGGCAACAACACTACCACTGCACCACTTTGATTTATACAACTGATAATGAAAATGTATGGAAAGTGGTTCTATCTTATTGACTGGACTTTTAACTGGAGATAGACAAATGTAACACCTTCAGAAGTAGAGAACTAGAAAGACTGAAATGTACCAGGCCGTGGTATGCTTATGCTGTTTTAAGAACTAAGTAATTGTACTGGTGAAAAGGCTGCGTTTATACATACAAGATAAAACACTTTTGGAGATATACCCTGTGGAACAAATCTTTGATGAAACAACTGATGTTTGGTAAAACTGGAGTAAGGAAAATGAATTTGTAAAAGTGCACCTAATTTAATATTGTAAAACTCAGTATGGCATTTGATTTAAGAAACATAGTGTGCCCAAAGAAAGGTTAACTTGCTATATGAGTAACAACATGCTTAATAAAATTCTTAAGTGATGCATGAAAAACAGATTTTGTCTAAAGAAATGTTGAAGGCTTCATATGAAACAGTTGTATTTTCAGACACTGTTGAATTCTTGTAAACTTTTTAATGCTGAATTACCAGAAATCTGGTGAACAAAGCTGCACCTGTTGAAACTGCATACTGAATTTACTAAGGCAACATCATGAACAAGATAAACTGGCAACTACTGTTGTAACACAAATTTTATAAACTATGTGGTAAGTGAAACCCAAGCAATCATACATTTTCTCCATCTAGGAAAGGTTAACATAAGTGAATCTGAAGCTGGTAACACCACATTGTGTTCTGAGCTAAAGCTTAACAAGATGCTGGATGTGTTAATTGTTCTAAGTCAGACTATTGCACTTTAAAATAATTGATGGTACTATTTTATAGAAGTGAACCTGGGATCATGTTTGCATATTTGAATTTATCCTATGATGAAAACAATACGTCTTTTCAGTGAATGTGGTAAAACAAATTTGTGACATTAAATGATAACTGTGTTGTGACATTCAAACATAACTGTGCCATTTGTACAATACAAGGGCTGCACAAATAGTGTATTGGGGTATTCTGCTAAACAGTACTAATGAAAAACAATGCTTTGTTTTAAAGCAATTCCAATATATGGTGTTTGTGCTTCTACCAATGTTAGTGAACTCTGTGAAAGGCTAGCAAGCTTAGCAGTGCTTTACAAACATTTTGCAAAGGTGTTTTTCAAAGATGTTATTTCCAAAGCTTCTGTGAATGGTGAATGAGTGACTGACATTTGCAGGGCATGAAAGTAAAGACAGTGAAAAAACTGCAAAGATAAATGAACATTTACAAATCATGTTGTGGTATTTTGAACTAAGCAGAAGCTGTTGTGTTACCAGCAGTTAATGGGACATCCTGCTGGAGGTCAATTGTATATAAACTAAAAAAAATTAGATGTTACCAAGTGCTGAGTGTTTGAAAGTGTTGCTTCTAAAAATTAAATCTTGTCACAGTGAAAAGGTGGTTCCTTGCTGTGTACTACAAGAAAGAAGTTTGTGTATAAACTTTCTAAATTTTCTGAATTTAGTTGCTATACTGTGGCACTTGTGGGTTGAAAGTCCAATGAAATTTATTGTGAAGTAGAAAACTGCTTCTATTGAAAATTTTAAGGGAAAAGAGGTAAACAAAACAATAGTGCTGAAACTAAAAGCAAAATTATACTAGGTTACATTAAGTTGCAGCAAGCATAGACTCACTCCTCCATACTCTGACAGTACTGTAAAAAAAAAAAAAAAATACATTGACAAGCCGAGTCCAGCACCTACCTCAGTTCTGTTTAATAACTTGATTTGATGACAGCAGCTGCTCATAAGCAAGCCAGCAACAGGCAAAAGTCAAATGCAAGCTGAAAAAAAAAAAACTTTCTTTTACCAAGGATAGTCCGTCCGTAGCACAAGTAATCCAAGTAAGTATAGTGTGCTACTACAGGCTACTGATTGTTTCTCGCTCTCTTTTTTGAGAACAGAGCAAGAACCAATCAGTAGCAATCCAGCCATCCATGTCACATACATGCCTGCGGACATGGCAGTCCGAACCCCCTTCTAATTTACTGTGCGGTTAAACCACATAGACTTCTAGGCACCACAGTGAAGCTTTTTCTTTCATCTGGACTACCTTGTACAGCAGTCAGATAGTATACTACATTGTAAAAAAAAAAAAAAAAACGGAACTCAACGAGCATGTGCAGTTCGAGTTCCAGGACTAATTGTAGTGTTGTGTAAAATTAAGTAGTTAACACACAAAACACCAAACAAAAAAAATAGTAATACGTTTTCTTTTACATGGCAAATGTCAAATACACATCCATCTTTTTCCTGGGAGGGCTGCAGTCCAGCAGTCTGATAGCATGAGCCACCTCTGGTGTTTATCCAGTGTTGGAGTAGAGTCTAATGGAGAGACTGGGTGTCACTGCTGTCTCAGTTTTCTAGCAAGTTACTTTCCTATTTTAACTTTTCATGAAGGCCCCACCACCTTATTTCAAATTACCTTCTTAATTTGTCTGCCAGCTGTTAAGATGTATAATAAATTAACTGCTTAATGTGAATTGCATCTATGTACCATGTATGTTTCACTTCACTGTACCATCAGTATACGTTTCCTGTAAGTTCTATGAAACTATTCACTTTGGGCAGCATTATTTTCTTTTTCAGAAATTACAGAAACTTGTGTAAGATAACACTTCTTTTCAGTGCTATTATATTTAAATGAAAATTGCAGTTGAACCTAATTATGCAAAACATATTAAAACTAGCTATAGGTGTGTGTGTGTGTGTGTGTGTGTGTGTGTGTGTGTGTGTGTGTATGTGTAGGCAGGCACACAGACAAACACATACTAATTTTTGGTGTCACATCAAGAATACTGTTCTACCTTACACCTGTCATTTGTTAAGATAGGACTTAGCTCCCCCATGATCTCCACTCGTTCATTGTGTAGTCATTGTGAATAGTGATATTTTGGTCGACTTTGTTGTGTTAACAGTCTTGTTAGACCTGTATGACATTTTCTGTAAGCATTTTTGCATCCTCAGCATTAGTTTTAGCAGATTACCCTAATGTATGTTGTTGAAAATTTGATGGATTGTAACTTGTTATGGGTCTTGTGTTGCTGGCTGTGTGTACTTTGATTTAATTATTAAATTGTGAATCTGACTATAAAGACTAGTCTGTGGGACTTTGTAAACTGTAAAATGCTATTCATCATTATTGTAACACTGTGTATCCAACTTTAATACACTTGTATTCATGTGCAGTAAGCATGTATTCCTCACACACAAGTACTGTTTGAGTAAATGTGAATATGAGGATTGATAAACTATACTTATGTAAAAGTAACTCAAAAGTAACTAGTTACTTTAGTTAATAACTAGTAATAGTAGTATATTACCTTTTTGAAAAGTAATAAGTAATAGTAATATATTACCTTCACTTAAAAATAACTAGTAATAGTAACTTATTACTTTTATAAGTAACTAGCACAACACTGTTCCTAACACCCCACAAAATATCATCCCCAATTCTAATCAACCATCCATACCAAAAAGAAAATCTCCTTCTATTCTATCAATACTTGAAGTATGCAAAACAAACTAAGCCAGTTTCATGCCTGGGCATCTCTTCATACCCCAGACATTATCTCTGTTACAGAAACTTGGCTTAAACCTCAAAACCAAGATAAAGACATTATTCCTCCAGGTTATAATATACTTCTCCAAGATCACTTAAAGAAAAAAGGTGGAGGTGTTGCTTTAGTTTACTCTAACCACCTCACTCTCTCCCTTCCTAAAGAACCATTTCCCTCCTTTACACCTGCTGAAATACTAATAGCAAACCTCAAACCCAATGACTTTACTACCATCACAGTAGTAGCCATATACATTCACAGGGGACAACATCCCCTTAATGGAAAATATACTGTCATATCTCTCCCTAAATTTCCCTAATGAAACTATCCTCCTTGGGGACGTAAATAGTAATTGGCATAATCTTAATAATCCAAACCCTCTGTAACACATAAACCTCTATGGATTTACACAACTAATCTCCAAACCTACCCATACTAATAACTCTCATTCTTCAAGCTCCTTGATAGTTTGGATACTTGTTTCTAAACCCATTAAATACCATAACCCTGAAACTCTACCTGATGCCCTTAGCGACCACTCACCATAAAAAAATGCTATGATACATCACCCACCCCCCCCAAACCACACCACCTTATCACCTGCCGCAAACTTTCAGCCTTTAACTGAGACACTTTTAAAACCCTCCTCTCTAGAAATAACTGGAATTTCCTTACCCAGCTCCCAGTCAGTGAAGCACTAAATACCTTCAACTCAACTTTCCTAAATATTTTAAATTCTCTAGTCCCCTAGTTCAATTAAAGGCAAACATTTCGTCCTGGTTAACTAAAACCACCCATACCCTTATGAACTCCAGAGATAGAGCATAGAAAACATGGGTACAAACTAAACTTCCAGCTGACCTCCTAAAGTATAAAGAACTTATAAATCAGACAAAAAAACTTATCAACAAAGACAAAAAATGCTTTTATTATAATCCCCCCAAAACATTAAAATCTGATTCCAAGAAATTCTGGAATGCTATAAACAAAATACTACATCCAGGTAACCCAACTTCACCAAACTCATGTCCTGATAAGTCACCTGAAGAAACTGTCAATACCTTCAACACCTACTTTATCAAATCTATTTCCAAAGTATTTAACCTCAACCTCTAAAACAACATCATTTCAAACCTCCCTATACACCCCCTCAACCTCTATCTCAGTAAACTCCTTCTCTCTCAAACCTGTCTCCACTGACTATATACAGAACTCTACTCTCAAAGCTCAAACCATGTTCTGTATCAGCAGACAATATTCCTTCTTACTGTCTCCAGATTGCTGCACACTCCCTTGCTATGTCTGTCCCCGGGATTCATGAACCTTGCGCCAGGCGCCCGCATAGCGTCGGCGTTATAAAGCCAAATATGGCCACCGAGCGATTCAGGTATGAATCAATCCCACGTGCACTACCGGCGTGCGCCCGGACCTCGCCGCCCGGCGAGGTATGCTAATCACACTGTGTGCGGTATTGCACCATGCAAATGAAGGCAAATAGCGATCCACGAAGTTGGGCAGGCGTAGCGTAAGGGCACGGCAATGTAAACCAAAAAAAACGGTTTACATTTAGCCAAACATGACCAAGGAGTAAAGGAAGGCTGTCAACGTCAGGTATCATACAGGTGCAATATGCCAATGGCGAAAGGCACTGAGAATGTCCAAAGAAAACATGCCCAAACTGTAAATAATGACATAAATGTTATGTACGCAGAAACCACAGCAGAACCCCTGGATATGTGCACAGAAGGTGCAAAACAATTAAATAATATGAGAATGTCCTAAAAGAGCAGTATAACACACATCAGATGCACAGCCACCACACACCATAGTATGTATGGAAAGCCTCAACCCCAGCGCAAGGGTTGTCAAGGAGTGGCGGCAGTGTTCAGCGCCGTAACCATGTATTAGCAGTCAATGCCATGCAAATGAGGCAGATAATAGTGAATCGCAAAACCGGTGCCAGTGTAAGGATGGAGCAAACGGCGCAGCGGTAGTACACAGAGGAGTGGCCTACACGGGATACATGTCAATCGCAGAGGGGTGTGCCACTGTAGGAGGAAGCACATTGGAGGCCAGCAAACATGGGCTGTACAATGCACATCACAGCAGCAGGATTGGCGTGTGAGGAAATAGATGCGCTGAGAGTACATAATGCCCGCATAGATGCATGTGCACGAGGATGACTACGTTCCCCAACCCAGTCATGTGACAGCCTCCCCGTCAACAACCACGGATATAGGAAGGTAACGCGGAGAATATGAGGAAATGCGGAAGCAGTGTAATTGGAGCCGTAATGAGCAATCAACACCAATCAATCCAGGAAGGGCAAACGGCGGCAGCTGACAACTCTGCATGCAGACTCCTGCAAAACGGGAAAGGGGAGGCATAGGAATGCAAAGATAGTAGGGGATGTAGTAGAAATGCAAAGAGCAAAGAACCGAAATAGCACAGCCAAGTACAGAGGTAGCATAACGGCGGCAGACAAAATGCATCATATGCCATGTGCCTGCAGGATGCACTGCAGGTAATAGTAGGTGCAACGTGTAGAAACAGTAATGTAAGATGCAAAGCTAAGCCAATGCAGGCAACTGTAATGTAACACTACAGGCAATACCGTTGCAGTTGCAACGGTAAAACACCGAAGATAATCCACAGATACGGCTGCACAGACACACCCAATGACATCACCGGGTATACAGCACAACAGTATAAAGTGTGAATGCACACAACACACAGCGCGATTTCCCAAATGCCGCACCGTAGGGTGTAAACACACGGGGAACTTTTAATATGTATATGTTGGGTGCCGCCGTGGCCGTGATGCATAGGTATGTGTCAGAGACAGACGGAGTTGCGGAGGAGGGTGCCGACAACTACCGTAGGCCTCATAGGAGAAGGAGAGTGTTCAGACCAAGGGTGACCTACCAGGGGCTGCAAGACCTGGAGATAGTAGAGCGCTACAGGGTGGACAGGGACACGTTACAGCAAATAGTGGAGCTGTGCCAGCCACGCCTGAGAACAAGAGACAACAGAGGGGAGCCCATCCCAGTGGACACAAAGGTATGTGTGAGCTTGCGAATACGGGATACAGGTACCTTTCAAAGGCCAACCGGGGATATAATGGGTATCTCACAGGCATCAGCATCCAGGGTACTACACCAGTTCCTGGATGCCATGTTACGACATGCCCATGAGTATATAAACTTCCCCAGATCTCAGGAGGAGGTGGCTAGCAATATGCGCCACTTCCACCGTGTGGCACAATACCCGGAGGTACTGGGTGTGATAGACTGTACACATATAGAAATCAAGTCACCGCCCGGGGAGCAGGGTAGACGCTACATAAACCGCAAGGGATACCCCTCCATCAATTGCCAGGTCGTGTGCAATGCGCAGGGCATTATCATGGATGTGTGTGCTGGCAGCCCTGGAAGCTACCACGACTCCCATATCTGGCATGCCTCACAGCTGTATCAGGTATTCGCCAGGGGGGACATCACACAAGGTCACCTTGTGGGGGATGCTGGCTATGCACTGGAGCCGTGGATGATGACACCCATCAGAAATGCACACACACACATGCAAGAATGCCATAATGAGGCACACGCACAAACCAGAATAATCATAGAGCGTGTGTTTGGGATGTTGAAATCACGGTTCCGGTGCTTGGATACATCCGGTGGAGCCTTGCAGTACTCTCCAGGCACATGTGCCCACATATTCATAGTATGTTGTATGCTACACAATATGATTCTGCGGAAACAGCTGCTGCAGGGACATAATGGTCTAGGGCCACCAAGCCCGCCACAACTGCCAAGGCAAGCACAGGCACAGGGCGTTCAGCGCCATGAACACACTGTGCCAGCCCCAGTAGGTAGACGTGGCGTACCCAATATGCCTACGCCCTGGCAAAGAGGGAACGATAGCACATACTTTGACAGCGTAGGCCCCATGGACTGACACCTCCTTACCTGCACACACAGTGAAATGGACGCCACACAAACATGTCCGCCCGTAATGTGTACCGTATGGGCGGACCTATGTGTGACTCCAACAAAGGCACCACCCAAACACTGCACACCCAATAGCCAGCAGAGCATGGAACGCCAACACCTCAACCGCCGCCGGTCCTACGGCAGACGGCCAGGCCGTATGCTGCCACTGTCGCCGCAAGTCGACTACATATGTACTTATGTGCATACACAGATACGGAAATAGATATCAGTACACACGTAGAAATATATGTACACATACACAGATATAAAGTACAACAGGTTAATATGGAACCCAGGGATGCAAGTTTACAGATAAGTAAGACGAAATCCCCACATAGTAAATATAGTGAACGACAACCCGATCATCCGGGAGGGTGGGCAGAGCAGGGAGCGCCAGCCATGGAAATGTCAACCTGCATCAATACATATCCGCGGGTCGGGATGATCGCCAGGCCATGGTACAGTAACGGGATATGTGCGTGTCATATCCATAGGATATGAGTGCGGAGGTACACACCGCCGCAGGCGATGTGGCCAACGTAGGTACTGTGTGCAACCGTCGGTGCGAAAGCGGCAATCATACCTGTCAAGTGTACGTCATTATGAGGAACGTACCTCATTTGGGGTCTAAAACAGTTCATGTTCCTCGCAGTTCCTCAAAGTTCCACATTGAAATAGTCAGTCACACATTCATTGTTAGGAATGTATTTAAATGAAATCCTGGTAAATAGAAATTAATCATAGTAATTCATTAAAGGTTCTTCTTTGTAAGTAAATCAGCATATTTTAACCATCCTATGACCTTCGTAGCTGAAGTTGTTAGTAAGCCATTGGTATGTGTTCTACAGTTTGCCCATTTGTTCCACATTATGAATGTGTGTGTTCCTCATTTTGGAAATGGAAGGTTGAGAGCTATGGCGGCAATATGTGTATGTGTGAGGTGAGGTTGTCGTGTGTTCCGCTGTGTGTGTGTGTAATGTGTGTGCCACTGTAAAATGTGTATGTAGGTGACATGTCACAGGCGGAGTGTAATAACATGCGATGGCATACAGTACAGGAACCATAGGCGTATGTACAGCAGTACCCACAAAGTAGTACTGACATCTCCTCAGTGGCTAGGCACGTGGCGACGTAAAACGATGCAAAGCGGAAATGTCCCAGAATGTACCACAGGACCATAGCCAACAGGAGATGCAAAGGACGCATGTACAAACCATGACCGTATGTATGGCGGCCATATGGTAGACTCAACACGATAGGTCGGCAACGTTACACAGCATCAGGCATGTACGGCGAAAATACGAATGTGCTATCCCGGCACCGATCGTGGACACTTACGGTCCCGTAAATACCGCTGTGTGTTCCACGACCGTTAAGTAAGCAAGCACCACATGAATAGGAGGCTACCGATAGCATACAGGCCGTCCCAAGTACAGGACCACAATCACCGTAACTGTCAGTGACAAAATGCCAATGGATAGTAGGCACGGACGAACATCCGCAGATATATCCGATGTGAAGGAGGAATACGTGCAGGAAGCACACATGCAGGCGATACCGACACCACATGACATCAACAAAACAAACATTCCCAGAACAACAGACAGGTAACCTGCAGCTCCCCAAGCAGGGATGGAGCACACACACAAGCATATCTTGTATGTATAAATGCAAGACCCACACCCCGTACCCGTCACCCACATCCGCAGATATACCCCATCGCACATATCAAAGGGATAACAGCCAAAACCGTAGCAGAATCATACAGGCAGTCAATGACAGCGGCATACCCGCAACAAGCCGCGTGGGTAACACTAGCAGCAGCCGATGCATCCTTGCATCCGTTGTACAGGAATATAACAGCTATGTTACACATCTGAATGCACAACTCCATCGACAGACGCCGCCAGGACACGGACACCCACATGTCGAACAGAATACCATACCCAACACACACAATCCACGGCTAACACCACAGCGTAATGTACCTGACACCACACATAGTGTATGCAGTCACACAAACATGATACAATACATACCATCCCCACGAAGGTAGTGCAAATAACCAACGGCCACACGAGGAATGAACCATGGCCTAGTTTCACGGGTAACGTACGAATGGAGGAGGATCACCAGTGATATGCGCATAACTACACACCGAGGAACAGCTATTGGCGTGATGAACCCACATGCCTCAGGTGACGACGAATAAAAGGAAGACTCCCTGGATATTCAAACCGTATGTTCATACCGAACACAAACTGCATTGAAAGCAAGGAGTTAGAGGAGAATATTGACGAATACAGAAGCAAAGGCCGGAAAGGTAAGTCGAACCCACGAGATGTACTGGTGTGTAACGCATGATACGTATGACTAATCTGCACTGTATGTGAATGATGTGTGTAAGTAAAGATACCTGTCCATCAGGCAGAGAGTGGTGAAAGGTGGTTATGTAATGCTAAGCCATGGAGCATACCAACGACTGTGGACAACGTGTGCACAGCAGTGGGACAACATGTGGCCGTGATAACCCAAGGTTCGCCATAGGGATTCCAAACACAGAACAATGCCACCACCCACGCTGATGCTGTCAGTGGATATCGAACAATGAAGTGCCACAGCAGGGGATAGGACATGTATGTATAGTGTCACAGCACACATGTGCATGGGCATATACCGTCGATGTCATACGGAATGTGCGCACGGCGTGCACGTATCCCTCGCAGTAGGGGTGACTATGTCAATTATGTGTAATGCAAAGCTGTCATGATGGATATGTTCAGAAATCATAGACAGTATCACAGGCATAGCATGCATGATGGAGGGATGGCCTAATGTTATGTACATAAACAGGATATGTATGGCCTGCACATATGGGACAGAGTAGTAGCAGAATAGGTAACGTAAATTAGGAGAACAGCAAGTAACCATGTTCAAACGTTCCATAGCTGGTGTAATGTGTGCAACAATGATGTCCGCAGGGCCGTGTGTAAACACATGTGCAATGTACACAGTAGTGTCACCCCCATGGTAGTGTCCACTGAACGGCAGAGGTGGATGTCAACTGTATGTCTATACAGTACTTCCGCTGTGGTGGTACCATGGGTCTGTGTCACCCTACCAGCAAGGGAGCTATCACATGACTATTGACACAGGGGGGGGTGTCCCCTTTGGGGGGGATTTTGGGGCACAGGACCTTATTTTCCCACAAGG